>NC_091287.1:285816876-286116876 GCF_032444005.1 Ranitomeya imitator
AGCAGGCATCAACATCGCAACAGGTTCCATCTGCCGGGCCCGTAGATGGGACAAAACGCGTGGCAAAGCCAAAAACTGTTGGAGGACAGCGTGGCCATCCGGTTAAAGCTCACTCTGCAATGCCTGAAAAGGGATCCGAGGCTCGAAAGAGTGCAGTCTGGCATTTTTTTAAACAACATCCAATTGATCAGCGCAATGTCATCTGTCAAAAATGTTCAACTACCTTAAGCAGAGGTCAGAATCTGAAAAGTCTCAATACAAGTTGCATGCATAGACATTTAACCACCATGCATTTGCAAGCCTGGACTAACTACCAAACGTCCCTTAAGGTTGTAGCTCCCTCGGCCAATGAAGCTAGTCAGCAACGCTACATCCCTTCCGTCACTGTAAGGCCACCATTTTCCGCACCACCTGCAGTATCTGTGCAGGTTTCTTTGCCAGGCCAAAGCAGTCAGGGTCAGGGAATCGCCAGTTTCGTAGTAGGAAACACTGCATCTAGGGCACAGGCGGAAACAATACCGTCTCCAACCGTCTCTCAGTCTGCCATGTCCACCGGCACACCCGCTAGTTCCACGATCTCCAGCTCTCCAGTCCAGCTCACCCTACATGAGACTCTGGTTAGAAAAAGGAAGTACTTATCCTCGCATCCGCGTACACAGGGTTTGAACGCCCACATAGCTAGACTAATCTCGTTAGAGATGATGCCCTACCGGTTAGTTGAAAGTGAAGCTTTCAAAGCCCTGATGGACTACGCTGTACCACGCTACGAGCTACCCAGTCGACACTTCTTTTCGAGAAAAGCCATCCCAGCCCTCCACCAGCATGTTAAAGAGCGCATCGTCCATGCACTCAGGCAATCTGTGAGTACAAAGGTGCACCTGACAACAGATGCATGGACCAGTAGGCATGGCCAGGGACGTTACGTGTCCATCACGGCACACTGGGTGAATGTGGTGGATGCAGGGCCCACAGGGGACATCAATTTCGGGACAGTTCTGCCTAGCCCACGGTCTAGGAAACAGTTGGCTGTAGGTGTTCGCACCCCCTCCTCCTCCTCCTCCTCTTCGTCCTTCTGCAGAAGCGAGAGCTCGTCCACAGACCGCAGTTGCCAAACCACTCCATCCGCAGCTGCCACTGTTGCACACCAGTTGTCCCATTATGGGGCAGCTACTGGCAAGCGTCAGCAGGCTGTATTGGCTATGAAGTGTTTGGGCGACAACAGACACACCGCGGAAGTTCTGTCCGAGTTCTTGCAGAGAGAAACGCAGTCGTGGCTGGGCACAGTAGATCTTGAGGCAGGCAAGGTAGTGAGTGATAACGGAAGGAATTTCATGGCTGCCATCTCCCTTTCCCAACTGAAACACATTCCTTGCCTGGCTCACACCTTAAACCTGGTGGTGCAGTGCTTCCTGAAAAGTTATCTGGGGTTATCCGACCTGCTCCTCAAAGTGCGCCGACTTTGCTCACATATCCGCCGTTCGCCCGTACACTCCAGCCGTATGCAGACCTATCAGCAGTCTTTGAACCTTCCCCAGCATCGCCTAATCATAGACGTTGCAACAAGGTGGAACTCAACACTGCACATGCTTCAGAGACTGTGCGAACAGAGGAGGGCTGTTATGTTTTTGTGGGAGGATACACATACACGGGCAGGCAGTAGGATGGCAGACATGGAGTTGTCAGGTGTGCAGTGGTCGAAGATACAAGACATGTGTCAAGTCCTTCAGTGTTTTGAGGAATGCACATGGCTGGTTAGAGCAGACAACGCCATAATAAGCATGAGCATCCCCCTAATGCGTCTGCTGATGCAAAGTTTGACGCACGTAAAGGAGCAGGCATCTGCAGCTGAGGAAGAGGAAAGCCTTGACGACAGTCAGCCATTGTTTGGTCAGGGCAGTGTACAGGACGAGGTAGCAGGCGAACAGGAGGAGGAGGACGAGGAGGATGATGGGGATGAGTATTTTTTTAATGAGGAAGCTTCTCCGGAGCTACTGGAAATTGGTGGCGTGGCAAGGCCGGGTTCTGGGTTTCTGAGGGACACAAGTGACGTAGATTTGCCTGAAACTGCCCCTCAACCAAGCTCAACCGCAGATTTGACAACTGGAACTTTGGCACACATGGTGGATTATGCCTTACGTATCCTCAAAAGGGACACACGCATTACGAAAATGATGAACGATGACGATTACTGGTTGGCCTGCCTCCTTGATCCTCGCTATAAAGGCAAATTGCAAAATATTATGCCACATGAGAACTTGGAAATAATATTAGCAACCAAACAATCAACTCTTGTTGACCGTTTGCTTCAGGCATTCCCAGCACACAGCGCCCGTGATCGTTCTCACACGAGCAGCAGGGTGCAGCAGATCAGAAGTGTTAGAGGTGCAGAAATCCGAAGTGGCGTTGGACAGAGGGGTTTTCTGACCAGGTTGTGGAGTGATTTTGCTATGACCGCAGACAGGACAGGTACTGCTGCATCAATTCAAAGTGACAGGAGACAACATTTGTCCAGTATGGTTACTAACTATTTTTCATCCCTTATCGATGTTCTACCTCAACCGTCATTCCCATTTGATTACTGGGCATCCAAATTAGACACCTGGCCAGAATTGGCAGAATATGCATTGCAGGAGCTTGCTTGCCCGGCAGCTAGTGTCCTATCAGAAAGAGTATTCAGTGCTGCAGGTTCAATATTAACCGAAAAAAGGACTCGTCTGGCTACCCAAAATGTTGATGATCTAACCTTCATTAAAATGAACCACAACTGGATTTCGAATTATTTTGCCCCACCTTGCCCGGCCGACACCTAGCTTTCCTATGAAAAGGTATTGCCTGTGGACTACTCTGAATGACTTTACCAATCTCACAATTTGCAGCAGCTGATTGTCCAGCATACGACATGTTTACACCTCCCTAAATGGCCAAACTCCCCACACGGGGCCGTGGTATCGCCACTTGGCGCCAGCACCCGTGAGAGTGCTGTTTGTCTGAAGAGGTGGGTGTGCCCGCTTTTGGTCTACGGTACTGCCACTGGGTCCCTCATAGTACAATAAAGTGTCTCTGGCGGTGGTGGTGCGCACCCAATGTCAGACACACTGTTGTAACATGAGGGGCCCTGGGCATATACCGCCGGCCACAATAGAGTTCCCCCACCCCCAGCTCAAACATTGCTCTACCACTTGCACAATTATCTCTCACAGTTCCACCTATGTTTAGTCTATGCGCTGACATCCGTAAATTCCTGCCACTGACAATACCATTGTGTTGACATGTATGATGGTACTTAACATAGTCAGGGGCAGTGTCCTATATTTACCCAAGTAAATACTTTGTGCCAAATTACTAGGTCTGAAACTACGCAGAGGAGCCTACCCCTGTACCTAATGATTGCACCCTTTTGGTTTTTCTTTTTGTTGTAATGCGAGACATTAACATGTATTTATTTTTTGGGACTACTAACTGGCAGAAACTCATTACAATCAGCCGCCGCTGACAACACAAGTGCCTACAGCCCAAATTTATTATGTTAGGCCTTCGAAGCCTGTCTGCGGTCCCTCTTTCCACTAGGCCTCCACTGACCTGTCTACTGCTGCCCGTGTACCCCTGGAACCAATGTTAAAGTGCCTACAGCCCTAATTTATTATGTTAGGCCTTCGAAGCCTGTCTGCGGTCCCTCCTTCCACTAGTCCTCCACTGACCTGTCTACTGCTGCCCGTGTTCCCCTGGAACCAATTTTAAAGTGCCTACAGCCCAATTTTATTATGTTAGGCCTTCGAAGCCTGTCTGCGGTCCCTCCTTCCAATAGTTTTCCACTGACCAGACCAATGCTGGCCGTGTACCCCTGAAACCCAGCTGAAAGTGCATGGAGCCTCCTTTTTTTCTTTGTTTTATATTTAGAAAGCCCAGATGAACTACGCTGTACCACGGTTCAAGCTACCCAGTCGACATTTCTTTTGCGAGAAAAGCCATCCCAGCCCTCCACCGGCATGAAAAAGTCTGCATTGTCATAGCACTCAGGCAATCAAACAGTAGAAAGGTGCACCTGACAAGAGACGCATGGACTAGTAGGCATGTCCACAAAAAGTTACGTGTCCATTACGGCGCACTGGGTTAATGTGTTGGATGCATGGTCCACAGGGGACAGCCTACAAAGTCTGTCTGCAGTCCCTAATTCAAATTGTCCTCCGCTGACCACACCACTGCTGCCCGTGTACCCCTGGAACCAATTTTAAAGTGCCTACAGCCTAATTTTGTTATGTTAGGCCTACAACGCCTGTCTGCGGTCCCTCCTTCCAATACTCCTCCACTGACCACACCACTGCTGCCCGTGGACCCCTGGAACCTATTTTTAATTGCATAGAGCATCCTTTTTTTAATAGTAGGCGTACAAAGTCTGTCTGCGGTCCACTATTGAAATTGTCCTCCACTGACCAGAGCAATGCTGCCTGTGTACCCCTGTAACCTTTTTTAAACTGCAGTGAGCCACATTTTTGGTTTAAGGCCTACTACCTGTGTCTGTCTGTGCCACTCAATACAGCTGTCCTCCTTTGAAAAAAGCAGAGCGTCAATAGTCTTGTTTTCAGCCTCTAGGAATTTGAAAACTGCATTGGGGCTATTACTTTGGTAGGGCCTACTAACAGTGTCTGCCGCTCCAAGGTGTGCACCAGGTTTCCTCTCCATTGCTTGGGTCTTCCGACTCTCGTTTAGTAGTTGTTGAAAACTAGACTGCATTAGGCCTACAAATTGGGTATGGGGTGTAGAGACGGTGTGTTCCACTCCAAGGTGTTCCCCAGGTTTCCTCTCCATTGCTTCGGTCTTCCGACTCTCGTTTAGTAGTTGTTGAAAACTACACTGCATAAGGCCTACAAATTGGGTATGGGGTGTAGAGACGGTGTGTTCCACTCCAAGGTGTTCCCCAGGTTTCCTCTCCATTGCTTCGGTCTTCCGACTCTCGTTTAGTAGTTGTTGAAAACTACACTGCATTAGGCCTACAAATTGGGTATGGGTTGTAGAGACGGTGTGTTCCACTCCAAGGTGTTCCCCAGGTTTCCTCTCCATCGCTTCGGTCTTCCGACTCTCGTTTAGTAGTTGTTGAAAACTACACTGCATTAGGCCTACAAATTGGGTATGGGGTGTAGAGACGGTGTGTTCCACTCCAAGCTGTTCCCCAGGTTTCGTCTCCATTGCTTCGGTCTTCCGACTCTCGTTTAGTAGTTGTTGAAAACTACACTGCATTAGGCCTACAAATTGGGTATGGGGTGTAGAGACGGTGTGTTCCACTCCAAGGTGTTCCCCAGGTTTCCTCTACATTGCTTCGGTCTTCCGACTCTCGTTTAGTAGTTGTTGAAAACTACACAGCATTAGGCCTACAAATTGGGTATGGGGTGTAGAGACGGTGTGTTCCACTCCAAGGTGTTCCCCAGGTTTCCTCTCCATTGCTTCGGTCTTCCGACTCTCATTTAGTAGTTGTTGAAAACTACACTGCATTAGGCCTACAAATTGGGTATGGGATGTAGAGACGGTGTGTTACACTCCAAGGTGTTCCCCAGGTTTCGTCCACATTGCTTCGGTCTTCCGACTCTCGTTTAGTAGTTGTTGAAAACTACACTGCATTAGGCCTACAAATTGGGTATGGGGTGTAGAGACGGTGTGTTCCACTCCAAGGTGTTCCCCAGGTTTCGTCCACATTGCTTCGATCTTCCGACTCTCGTTTAGTAGTTGTTGAAAACTACACTGCATTAGGCCTACAAATTGGGTATGGGGTGTAGAGACGGTGTGTTCCACTCCAAGGTGTTCCCCAGGTTTCCTCTCCATTGCTTCGGTCTTCCGACTCTAGTTTAGTAGTTGTTGAAAACTACACTGCATTAGGCCTACAAATTGGGTATGGGGTGTAGAGACGGTGTGTTCCACTCCAAGCTGTTCCCCAGGTTTCGTCCACATTGCTTCGATCTTCCGACTCTCGTTTAGTAGTTGTTGAAAACTACACTGCATTAGGCCTACAAATTGGGTATGGGGTGTAGAGACGGTGTGTTCCACTCCAAGGTGTTCCCCAGGTTTCGTCCACATTGCTTCGATCTTCCGACTCTCGTTTAGTAGTTGTTGAAAACTACACTGCATTAGGCCTACAAATTGGGTATGGGGTGTAGAGACGGTGTGTTACACTCCAAGGTGTTCCCCAGGTTTTCTCTACATTGCTTCGGTCTTCCGACTCTCGTTTAGTAGTTGTTGAAAACTACACTGCATTAGGCCTACAAATTGGGTATGGGGTGTAGAGATGGTGTTTTCCACTCCAAGGTGTTCCCCAGGTTTCCTCTACATTGCTTCGGTCTTCCGACTCTCGTTTAGTAGTTGTTGAAAACTACACTGCATTAGGCCTACAAATTGGGTATGGGGTGTAGAGACGGTGTGTTACACTCCAAGGTGTTCCCCAGGTTTTCTCTACATTGCTTCGGTCTTCCGACTCTCGTTTAGTAGTTGTTGAAAACTACACTGCATTAGGCCTACAAATTGGGTATGGGGTGTAGAGACGGTGTTTTCCACTCCAAGGTGTTCCCCAGGTTTCCTCTACATTGCTTCGGTCTTCCGACTCTCGTTTAGTAGTTGTTGAAAACTACACTGCATTAGGCCTACAAATTGGGTATGGGGTGTAGAGACGGTGTGTTACACTCCAAGGTGTTCCCCAGGTTTCGTCCACATTGCTTCGATCTTCCGACTCTCGTTTAGTAGTTGTTGAAAACTACACTGCATTAGGCCTACAAATTGGGTATGGGTTGTAGAGACGGTGTGTTCCACTCCAAGGTGTTCCCCAGGTTTCCTCTCCATTGCTTCGGTCTTCCGACTCTCGTTTAGTAGTTGTTGAAAACTACACTGCATTAGGCCTACAAATTGGGTATGGGGTGTAGAGACGGTGTGTTACACTCCAAGGTGTTCCCCAGGTTTCGTCCACATTGCTTCGATCTTCCGACTCTCGTTTAGTAGTTGTTGAAAACTACACTGCATTAGGCCTACAAATTGGGTATGGGGTGTAGAGACGGTGTGTTACACTCCAAGGTGTTCCCCAGGTTTCCTCTCCATTGCTTTGGTCTTCCGACTCTCGTTTAGTAGTTGTTGAAAACTACACTGCATTCGGCCTACAAGTTGGGTCTGGGTTGTAGAGACGGTGTCTTCCGCTCCAAGGTGTTCTCCAGGTTTCCTCTCCATTGCTTCAATCTTAAAGCTCTTGTTTAGTAGTTGTTGAAAACAACACTGCATTCGGCATACAAGTTGGGTCTGGGGTGTAGAGACGGTGTCTTCCACTCCAAGGTGTTCCCCAGGTTTCCTCTCCATTGCTTCGATCTTCTGGCTCTCGTTTAGTAGTTGTTGAAAACAACACTGCATTAGGCCTACTAGTTGGGTTGGGGCCTTCTATCTGTGTCTGCCGCTCCTTGCTGTTCTCCTCCAGTGAACAAAGCTGTGCCGCCGGTTTACTACTGTTGCCATTTTTGAACTGCATTTAGAATACTTACTGATTTGGGCCTACTCTCTGTGTCAGCCTCTCATTCCAGTTGTCCTCCACTGAACAAAACAATGCCCCCTGGTTAGTCCTGTTACCAATTTTGAACTGCATTTAGCCCACTTTATTCTTTGGGCCCATATCTGTTTCCCCCTCATCCTGCCCATTGCCCAGCCAGTGATAGATGAGTCTGCTGGTACATTGACCCATAATGCAACATTCCCCGTGCACGCTACACTGCAAGATTGTGACCCTGCTGAAAGTCAGGTCCCCCTTCCCGCATACCATACCACCTTGCACGGGGACAAAGAGGAAGGTGCAGATGAAGGTGCAGGTTCCTTCATCAGGTGAGGGGAGGAATACTCGTTGGCGACGTCACTGGCACAGGGCCCCTCATAGTACGCAAAAGTGTTGCTGCCGGTGGGAGGCGCCCCCGCCGTGCAAACACACCGCTGTACTTTGAGGGGCCCTGTGCCAGTGCCAATGCCAACGAGTGGGCCCCCCGTGCTTGCTTAGGATCACAGCACTTGCAAAGTTGAAATACTTACCTCTCCCTGCTCCACTGCCGTGATGTGGTCCAGATTTACTGGGCACACTAATTATTTGAACCAGCCCTACCCCCCACAACTTTAGCCAAATGACCCCCAATTTCAAATGCCTTCCAATTATTATAAGCTAAATTATGATTGACAAGCTTCAGTAGCAAGAATGGATGTTTTTGCCAATACAATGGGCTCTGTACATGTTTTCCTGGCCTCTACTCACTGCCGACTATGCTCCCCCATTGACTTGCATTGGGTTTCGTGTTTCGGTCGATCCCCGACTTTTCGCGATAATCGGCCGATTCCACTCGACTCGACTTTTGAGATAGTCGGGTTTCGCGAAGCACGGCTCGACTCTAAAAAGGTCAAGGTCGCTCAACTCTACTCATGAGGGATCTGAAGCACCCCCTCCACGTCAGCCAACACCTCAACCCCAACCCACACCCAATTCACCATGGCAACCTCAGTACCATATGGCCGGATATCGTCAACCATCCCAATATGGCCACTTGTCCACACCCAGTGCTGGAGGCTGGTCCCAACCTGGGTTTGGACAATATGGCCATTTTGGTTTGGGGTATGATTCCAGGCCATATGGTCAGCAACATCAGGGGTTACCTAGAAATCCTTTCCAAAATATGCCAACTGTCCAGCATCATCCCAGGCATATTTTGCCTCCAGCCACTACCACATCCTCACAGGGTGCAGGACAATTGGGCCTACAAAGGCCACCTGATGAGGATCCAGAGCAATCCACGTCTCCAACACCTACCTACCAAGACTTGTGATTTTTTTTTTTTCCTTTTTTAAATTTTTTTCTTTATTTTTTATACAATCTTGAGGTTGTTTGTGCTGACATAGCACTTTGTAATGCTGCTGATGTAGTATGCTTATATTGGCCCAAAAAAAAGGGTAATGAAAAGATTTGTAAAAAAAAGGTTATGACAAAACAATAATCAACACTCAAATATTGTTTTAAGTTTAAAGTTTTTTGCAAAAAAGCAACATCTGGTTGTGGAAAATTCATTATTTCATCACACACACATGATAGGATCATACCCATATGAAAATTTTACAAATACAAAAGACTGATTTTTGAAAAGGGTAACCAAAATATTTAATATAGAAAACTAAACATACTAAATTGCATATTCTTGCCAGGGAGTAGCACCTTGAGGACTCATAAAATAATTCATGAAAACATCTCGAACTTTGAGGCCAGAAATGGGACGACGCGGAGGAGGGACATATGGGGTAGGCAGAATAACATTGCTCATGTGGCTAACATCAATATTGGGTGAGGAACAATCATGTATGCGTGTAAAATTATGTAAAATAACACAGGCTTTGATAACTTCATTGATTGTAGCCTCACCTAGCTGAATGGCAGACTGAAGAACACGCCATTTTGCAACAAGATTCCCAAAGGCACATTCCACCAGTCTCCGCATCCTGGAAAGTCTCAGATTAAAGACCCTCCGCCGGTGGTCCAGGTTGCGCCTGGGATAAGGCCTCATGACATGCCTCGTAAGTTGGAAAGCCTCATCTCCAACCAAAACAAAAGGCACTGCCTCCGCATTGGATCCTGGGAGTTGTTGTGGTGGTGGGAGGTTTAGCTGGTTATCACGTAGCCGCCGACCCATTATGGACGCATTGAAGACCCTACAGTCTCCAGTTCGCCCATAGGCCCCAATGTCTACAATTATAAACCTGTAGTTACTGTCAGCAACAGCTAACAGAACTACAGAGAAAAACTGCTTATAATTGTAGAATTGGGAACCAGAGTTCGGCGGCTTACGCACCCTAATATGTTTCACATCCACAGCTCCAATGCAGTTAGGGAAGTCGCAAGTGTCCTTGATTCCACTGGCGATTTTTAGCCAATCCTCCTGTTTGGGCTCAGGCATAACCACATCATGAAGCTTCTCCCATATTTGGAAACAGGTTTTACGAGCAATGCCTGAAATTGTAGAACGCCCAATAAGGAACTCCAAGTGTAGTCCCGCATAGGACAAGCCTGTGGCCAGGAAGCTGAAAGAAAAAAAAAAAAAAATTAAACATGAGTACAAAGAAAACATGAAGAAGCACAAGTGTATAGTATATTTACAAAGACTTTATGTCCAATCTAAAATTTTCAAATTCCCATGGTTAGTTTCATACAACATTAACCACAGTTTTTTTGATGTGCTTGGGCCATAATGTCAACATAAACTTACAGAAACCTACTAGAAGCCAACACATAGAAAAAAATATCATCAACATACAGTATGTGAGAATGGTGAATACATACCGTAAGGTTAGGAGCAGACGCTCCTCAGCAGAGATGGCTTTTCTCATCCTTGTGTCCTGATAGGTGAGCCCAGGACGTAAGATCTCCAACAACATATCAAAAGTCCTGATGGTCATGTGACTATACAGGTAAAACTTGGCAGGATGTGACCTCAAAGCTGAATATAACCTCTGAAAATGTCCTTTACTCTGGCGTTGGGTCAATAGAGGATGCACCCACAATCTTCGTCCCCTCCTTCGCGGATCAACATTGACCGGATATGGCTGTCCAAAGCGACTTGACAACACCCAGTGAAGTAACACCCGCTGAGTTGTGCTTAAATACACATGGTCAGACATGTTTGTAAGGTGAAAGCAACACAGCCAAAAGAAGCTCCGGAACAAATAGGGCACATGGGAGGGTTCCACCTGTTGTAGAGGGCTTAAATAGTGTTGTTAATGATGATTTAAATGATTTGCAGGCCAGAAAACCGTTAAATGTCCATTTTGTGATGCTGCGTAAAAAATACGCCATATGAATCACATACGGATTACACACGCAACAGCACATGCGCAAAATACGCGACCACACCTAGGCTACGCATTAACTACGGAAATAGTTTTCTGGGACATTTTGGCGTATTGCGCGCGTACTACGGACGTAGAATACGTTCCGTATTGTCTTACACTGAGTGTGACTCCAGCCTTACTCTTTTCTCTTTACAGGTATATTTTTGAGTAAATTGTTCCTTTAGTCTATAAACTTCTGACATGTCTCCGAACTTCCAAGCAATACATTTTGTATTTTTTTCTGACAATGATAAATGATCAAAATAAAAAAACAGTGCTTTCAGACCTCAAATAATGCAAAGATACCAAGTTCATAATCATTTAGAAACAACAATACTAATGTTTTAACACAGGAAGAGTTCAGAAATCAATATTTTGTGCAATAACTATGATTTTTAATCATAGCTATTATGCGTCTTGGTATGCTTTCCACCAGTCTTTCAAACTGTTTCTGGGGCAAAAATGTAAGCAGTTCTTCTTTGTTAGATGGCTGGTGGCAATCCATCTTGCTCTTGAGTGCATTCCAGAGGTTTTCAATGGGGTTCAGGTCTGGAGATTGGGCTGCCCATGACAGGGTTTTTTTGATGTGATGGCCTCCTAATTTTTGCAGAGCTATATATATATATATATATATATATATATATATATATATATATATACCGTACTTATTCCTAATTTAAAGTAAACTAATACCATTAGACCAAATGCACCAATAAACCCAAGAAAAAGGGCCTTTAGTAAACTGGAACTTCCAATACAACAAACGAACCTACAGTAAATAGAAGTCTATGCCACAAATTTAAGATAAATGTTTAACTTTATTAATGATTCTTTACAAAAAAAAAAGTAAATGAAAAGGGAAAAATAAAGGCAGATACAACACCTCAGGACAAGGTATCACTACTGCGCAAATACAATTTTTACAATATCTATAACAAAAGCAATGCTTTAAATACATGTTACAAATTTATGTATGTATCCACATATTAATATTTAGCATATATATAACTAATACTGTCTTACTCAACTTAGTGCTGGTACATTGAATTTATATCAAACATATGTCACAAAAAAGCAACAATTTCATCTGGTCATAAAAACCTAGGGCACACAAGTGTTTGTGCATAGTGCTAGTATGGAGTCTCATATACAAAATATGAAAATCAAAACATAATACTAGTTCAGTGCTAAATAGAATGCGGGTGTTCAGGCAAGTAGAAATTAGTAAAGTCATAACCTGTAGGTAATGTCTTGGCCCCGACGAGCGTTTCGCGTTTAAGCTTCTTCCTTGGGGGTCTGTAAGTAAGTAGACATAAGTAGACTGTAAGCATTTAAGTAGACTTAATACCCCTCAGGAAAGGGGCCATGGGAACTGTTCAGATGTCTTGGTGGAAATCTCTGATGGCATAGCTAAGCTTAGTAAGATCTCAGCATCCTTCCTGATATTCAATAGTGAACTTTCTAGATTGTCATCTGCCATAAATCCCAACTGGCCAACGTGGCAGGGTGTTTCTCCTTCTGGGAGAACAGAATCAACTTCAGGAGAAGATGCAAATGATTTATGTAAATGTATTTTTCTCATAGCTTTAAAAAGGTCTATTTTAAAGTCTGTAAAATTGAAATCATCTGGAAGGCAATAGCCTAATCCTTTAGAAAGAATCTAAAGATGTGCCGCATTTAGAGTATGATCCATAAGATTTATCACCATGTTGTTCTGAAAATGCTCTGTCCCATCTATTTCCATGAGACTTGTTTTCTCTTGTGGTTTTTGAAAATGTTTTTTCCTTTATCGCCCTCTGCAGATCCTGCATCTAAAGGGAGTGAAGTATTGTCAACTGGCGTGGCATGGGATGGTCCAGGGGAATTTTTTGAAAACGGTGTGTCTTCTTTCAGGCTAGAGTCTAAATCCATTGTGAGGTAGTCTCTTTTCACACGGCCTTTATAATTGAAATTCCTGGCATTAAAGGATGTTTTATGTTTATGCATTTGTTTGTTTTTATTCCAGGAAAACACCTGTCCTGCATCAAAATCTCCTTTGGATCTTTATCAGAGATTTAAAAATAGAGGGTATCCGTCATCGATTTTAGACACAGCCCTAGATAGAACAGTTAATACCATGCAGAACCCTTTTGAAAGGTAATGTTATCAGCAAAAAAGTAATAAGAGAAAGAAAGAAAAAAGATTTGCTTTCAGTTTCAAGTTTGGTCCCATGGATAAAAGTATCCGCTCAGTAATAAGGAAAAATTAGCACATGCTTGAAAAAGATAGAGCCATATAGAAAGTTGCAGCAAGGGGTCCTGTTGTGAATTCAGCTTTTGGGCTCCCTCCGGTGGTTGTAGAGGGTAGTGCAGTTGTGCCTGGACTGCAGGATTGGACAGGTGTATATACTAATTGCAAAACTGACTGGGGTATATAGCTTTGCAGGACTCTTTAGTCCCTGCCAGTTGTCCATTGTTTTTGGAGGATTCACATCCCTTCTGGTCTCTCCTGTTCGCTGTGCTTTTCTTCAAAGATAAGCCCTGGCTTTGTTTTTGCTGTCCACCTGCTGTGGACCTTATAGTTCTGTGCATTTTCATGTTTTGTCTTGTCCAGCTTTGTCTGTGAAGTATTTTTTGCAGCCTTGCTGTGTCTCTGGAGATGCAGATATACCCTCCATGTCTTTAGTCAGATGTGGTGTTTTGTATTTTCTGTGGTGGATATTTTCTAGTGTTTTAATACTGACCGCATAGTACTCTGTTCTATTCTTTCTATTTAGCTAGTATGGCCTCCTATGCTAAATCCTGATTTCATGTCTGCGTGTGTTTTTTCCCTCTCCTCTCACAGTCAATATTTGTGGGGGGCTGTCTGTCCTTTGGGGATTTTCTCTGAGGCAAGATAGGTTTCCTGTTTCTGTCTTTAGGGGTAGTTAGTTTCTTAGGCTGTGTCGAGGGGTCTAGGGAGCGTTAGGTACCCCCCACGGCTACTTCTAGTTGCGCTGCTAGGTTCAGGGTTTGTGGTCAGTACAGGTGCCACCTTCTCCAGAGTATGTCTCATGCTGCTCCAAGGCAACCAGATCATAACAGGGTCCCCTCTTTGTTTGCAGATGTTCGACCTGTTTGAGGGATATTCTAGTACAGAAGTGAATAAAGAGTAACCAGTAAGATTGGCTGAAAAAAGGTGCCCCAAAAGGCAATTATAAATGTGGACACTGTTCTTTTTGCTCTTTCCATATAACAGGTAATCATTTACAGATTGGTCCTATTTTACACCATGTATGTGATTTTATCACATGCAGAATAAATTATTTAGTGTATATATTGTTCTGTCCATGTAGACACTTTTATATTGGAAAAACAATGCGGACAATGTTTGTCAGATTCAGGGAATATTTCAATTTTGTTCATACAGGAAAAGGTGTTCCGCGTTTGATAAAACACATGAGAGAATATCATGGGGGGAATGCAGAGGCATTGGGGTTTGCAGATTTAGAAAAATTTGTGTTACCTGAACAAGGTGGCGACCTTCATAAGCTGCTATTAAGAAGGGAGGCAAGATGGATTATGCCGCTGGGGTTTAGCGACAGAATTGACATGTCAATTTTTTTGTAAAAAAATGGAAAAGAAAAGAATTTTTTTGTAAGAAAAGGTTCCTCAATGTCACCTCCTATATATTATAGTGTTGTTTACAATGTTGTCTATTGTGAATTTGCATTTTATCTGTATTGTTTTGCCATTGCAATAGTTTTTTTATAATGTGAAGGAGGAAGGTGGGAGGTGTTTTCACCTGTATCAGGTATATACCTCGTCACTTCCCTCCTCCCACAGGTGTTGTGAATTCTGTGGCAGAGTTCACTCCTGTGGTCACAAGTGGTACTTCGGCTGATTCTCTCTGGGAGCTTCCGTTTGTGGAGGGAAGTGGTACTGCAGCTTCTGAGTTTCCTCCCTCAGGTGATCTGGTGAGGTCGTTAGCTGCTTCTCTACTTAACTCCACCTAATGCTTTGATTCATGCTTCCTGTCAATGTTCCAGTGTTGGACTTGTGTTTCTCTGGATCATCCCTGTGGCCTGCTGCTCTGCATAGCTAAGTGCTTCTTTGCTTTTTGTTGCTATTTTTTCTGTCCAGCTTGTCTATTTGTTTTGCTGGAAGCTCTGGGATGCAAGGGGTGTACCTCCGTGCCATTAGTTCGGTACGGAGGGTCTTTTTGCCCCCTTTGCGTGGTTTTCTTTAGGGTTTTGTGTAGACCGCAAAGTTATCTTTCCTATCCTCGTTCTGTCTAGAATATCGGGCCTCACTTTGCTGAATCTATTTCATCCCTACGTTTGTCTTTTCATCTTACTCACAGTCATTATATGTGGGGGGCCTCCGTACCGAACTAACGGCACGGAGGTACACCCCTTGCGTCCCAGAGCTTCCAGCAAAACAAATAGACAAGCTAGACAGAAAAAATAGCAACAAAAAGCAAAGAAGCACTTAGCTATGCAGAGCAGCAGGCCACAGGGATGATCCAGAGAAACACAAGTCCAACACTGGAACATTGACAGGAAGCATGAATCAAAGCATTAGGTGGAGTTAAGTAGAGAAGCAGCTAACGACCTCACCAGATCACCTGAGGGAGGAAACTCAGAAGCTGCAGTACCACTTCCCTCCACAAACGGAAGCTCCCAGAGAGAATCAGCCGAAGTACCACTTGTGACCACAGGAGTGAACTCTGCCACAGAATTCACAACAACAGGACCTGTTGAAGCGCCTGTGCGTGAATCGATCGTCGTCCAGCTCTTTGCTCCCCAACTGCTCTTCTGGCCTGGATGCTTTAAAATTGGCAAATTAAAGTGAATTTTAAGGATGATGAGTGCCATTCTTTTCTCTTTTGCTGCCAAGCACAAAATGTTGCGGTGGTGCAGATCATTTTTTCTTTTTCTGGAATTTCAGAATAGGAAGGGGCCATGGATATTGGCCCTCCTCAGCTTAAAAATAGCAGCCCCAGGAAAGGTGCATCCATTAGATGTGCCAATTCTGGTGCTTTACTCAGCACTTCCTACTTGCCCTGATGCAGTTGCAAGTGGGTTATTAGTTTATGAGACACCCCCATTACTAGCCCTTTAGGGAAAAGATATACACAGAAAAAGTCCTTTTAATGGAAATATATACACAGCAAAAATCCTTTAATTGAAATACGCACTTCCCAACCTTCTTTTACCCAATTATTAATGTAAAAAAAAATCAAAGTTTTACTCACCTGATTTTTTTCTGTGTGTGTTTGTCAGGTGTCGAGTTCCCGCCGCTGCACAGGGGGAATATTGAACCATCTCCGCTGTGGTCTCCCATTCTCCTCCAGCCGCCTTGGAGCCTGCTCAGCAGAGACGTCGGTCCCAGCATCTGGCTCAAGCGGATACTGTGCGGCTGGTTACTGCTATCCTTCCAGGCTCAGCCATCGTAACCAGTACTGATCAGCAGTGAGCAGGCTGTCCTGGGACTAAGTCCTGCCTTTCTTCTTCTGAGCATGCCCAAGGGACAACCTCTCATTGGAGGTCGCGGGTCACATGCTCAGGTCTTGTAGCAGCTCCAATTGGACTAATAGGAAGGTCATGGAGAACTTCTGCTATAAAAGGTTTGCATGGCCGCACGGCCATGCGCTAGTATAAACTTGCTAATGTGTGTGTGTGGATGTATGCCTGTCCATGGATTAAAGCTTTGAATCATTCCCATCCCTAGTGTTGTTCACAAATGGTGGAAGCTACCTAGCGCCATGACAGTACTATCCCGCACATCTAGCACACAATACTGCTTCTGTTAGCAGTGACTGCCAGTGCAGCGCCGTGCGCTAATAGAGCGCTTTCCTGGCCCAATTTTGGGTGGTTAGTGGGGTCTGCCAGAGCTGTGCTGCATGCACTCTGGTGCAGTAAATTCCTAGTACTGTTCTGACAACCGGTCAGTGTAGGGTGGGAATTCCCACTGGGACTCTGCATCTGACTCAGGGCGTCCTCAGGCACAGGCTCAAAAGCCACCGAGGGTCAGAGCGAGTCCAGTCACCAGTATAGTGAGGGTGATTCATAGGGATCCCACTAGTGTCTTTCAGCTGCACCAAGTGACTGCTAACAGGGTGCAGTGTTTATTTGGCAACTTATACTATCCTTATAATTATTTGTTGCGTTCCTCCAACCCTAATAGTGACTGTATTAATTTTCACTGCAGAGTTAGTAATGGGAGTGTCTGATAGACGCCTCTCCATTACTAACCCCTGATGTCAGCTGACATTACAAAGCTGACATCAACCCCAAAACCATTACCCAACGTGCCATCACGCCAGAGCAAGTGTGAAGAGCAAAGGCTAAGCGTCAGAATTGGCTCATCTAATGAATGCACCCTTTCTGGGGCAGCCGAGGACTGATGTTTTTACATCTGGGAGGGAACCAAAATCCATATCCACTTCTCAGCTTATTAAAGGGAACCTGTCACCCCGAAAATGAGGGTGAGGTAAGCCCACCGGCATCAGGGGCTTATCTACAGCATTCTGTTATGCTGTAGATAAGCCCCAGATGTTACCTGAAAGAGGAGAAAAAGACGTTAGATTATACTCACCCAGGGGTGGTCCCACTGCTGGTGTGGTCGGATGGGTATCTCTGGTCCGCTGCGGTGCCTCCCATCTTCATCAGATGACGTCCTCTTCTGATCTTCAGCCACGGTTCCAGCGCAGGCTTACTTTGTCTGCCCTGTTGAGGGCAGATCAAAGCACTGCAGTGCGCAGGCGCCGGGCCTCTCTGACCTTTCCGGCGCCTGCGCACTGCAGTACGCCTGCACCGGAGCCGTGGCTGAAGATCAGAAGAGGACGTCTTGGAATGAAGATAGGAGGCGCCGCAGCGGACGAGAGACGCCCATCCGACCGGACCAGCAGCAGGACCGCCCCTGGGTGAGTATAATCTAAAGTCTTTTTCTCCTCTTTCAGGTAACATCGGGGGCTTATCTACAGCATTACAGAATGCTGTAGATAAGCCCCTGATGCCAGTGGGCTTACCTCACCCACGATTTTCGGGGTGACAGGTTCCCTTTAATATCAGCCCACAGCTGTTTGTTTAGCTTTTGCCGTTATTAAAAATATAGGGACCTTGTGTCATTTAAAAAAAAATTCTTTAACCCCGTAGTGACATGGGTATTTCAGTTTTTGAATTTCTGTTTTTTGCTCTCCTTCCCAGAGCCATAACATTTTTATTTTTTAGTCAATATGACCATGTGATGGCTTGTTTTTTGCAGGACGATTCGTAGTTTTGAATGACACCATTGGTTTTACCATATCATGTACTGGAAAACTGTAAAAAATTCCAAGTGTGGTGAAATTGCAAAAAATTGCTTTTTTTTTTAACTTTTACCATGTTCACTACATGATAAAATTGACCTGCCATTGTGATTCTCTAGGTCATTATGAGTTCATAGACACCAAACATGTATAGGTTTTTTTATATTTTATGTTTCAGCAAATTTTAAATTCAAAAAGTCAAATGGCGCTGCTTCCCTTTCGAGCTCTACCATGCACCTAAACAGTTGTTTTCTCCCTCATGTGGGGTTTCGGCATGCTCAAGAGAAATTACACAACAAATTTTGGGGTCTATTTTTTCCTGTTACCTTTGTCAAAATAAAACAAAATTGAATCTGAAGTCATGGTGGAAAAGGCAAAGGAGGAAATGATGGAGGTGGTGGGATGGGAAATTATGGGGTGGTGGGGGAGAAAGCAATGATAATGGTGGTGGAGAAGGCAAAGATGGAGGTGGTGAAGAGAGCAATGATGGGGTGAGGTAGAGGAAAATAATGGGCATATATGAGGAAAGAGTTCAGGAGAATGGGGGGCATGCATGAGGAAACAGTACTGGGAAATTGGGGGCATGTATGAGGAAACAGTACAGGAGAATGGGGGGCATATCTGAGAAAACAGTATGGGGGATGGGTGCAGACAGTATGAGGAGCGAACAGGGGAATGTATGTGGACACAGTATGAGTAGCGATGTGAAAAATGTATGTGTACAGAGTATGTGGAGTGAGAGTGATGGGATGTGTGCAGACACAATATAGGGAGTCAGGTGAGCAGGCAGTATAGAAAGCGAGGGGGTAAATATATGAGGAAACAGTTTGGTAAACAGGAGGGATGTGAGAGGAGACAGTATGAGGAGCGAGGGGAATAGTGTGAGGAGACAATATGGGGGAGAAAAGTGAGTGGGCACAGAATAGAAACTGAGTAGTGGGGGCGTAGCATGGAGGGACAGTGTAAGGGCACAGCCAGGAACGGACAGTATACCAAGGAGGGGGGGTCTGATGAGAGAGTACAGTTTAAATACTGGGCCCTATAGAGGGGGACACAGTGTGAGAGGACAGTTTGAAGAGGGGGCCGGTATGGAAAGGAGAGGTCAGTGTGAAGAGCATGTACCATAAGAGGGACAGTGTGGGGGTCATATTTTCGGCAGACAATATAGTGAGGGGCAATTTTTTATTCAGGAGCATTATAGTGACACTTGTATCTTTAAGGGCGTCATGTGGAGATTTTCTGCAAAAGAGCGGAGAAGATGGAGGTCCGCAGAGATGGCTGTGGATGAGAAAACTCATCATGGGGTCTGGACAAGATGAAGAAAAGAAGGAGAACGGCTCCAGAGATGATGTCATCTATAAGATACCTGGATATAAATGTTATTTGTGATACTGACTAACTCTCATGTTTTTATTTATGTTAGGAGCATTAAAGGGGATGTCCAGGTTTGTGATGAGTCTGCAGTCATTCTTTGTGACTGCATACTTCTGAATTCTCACAGTGCGCACTGCACGCTGTCAGGATTCTCTTGTGCTGGTGATTTACATACATGCAGTCACGTGCTGACTAGATATGTGTGACCTCAGTCAATGAAAATGAACTGAGCGAGGCCGGGCATGTCTAGTCGGAAAGTGGTCAGAAGTATACAAATCACATGCTTGTGCTGACATGACTGTCCACCAGTCAGGGAGAATCCTAAAAGTGTGCAGTTGTGAGAATTCAGAAGCTGAGATGTCAGGATTCAGCTCTGCAGGTTCCAGTAGTCGTCACACAGACACTTCACTCATATGCGACTTTCATACTTGCGGTCCTGTGACAACGAGCTTCTCTTCTGCTTCTCTCAGTTTTTCACTGAATATTGAGAGCATTAGGGAGAGAGGCTCTTGGGTACATGACTAAGTGTGCAAATCACATATGAATTCTTGCCCCGGGTGCCAGAAACCCTAGATACGCCTCTGCAAGAGTGTTAGTAGGGAGGCCACAGGGCAGGAGGTTGCAGTTATCAAGGAGGGAGATAATGAGAATGTACACTAGTGTTTTTGCAGATTCTTGATTAAGGAATGTAATGATCTGGGAAACATTTTTGAGTTGGAGTCAGCAGAAAGTGGAAAGGGGTTAGATATGTGGCTTGAAGGAGAAATCAGAATCCAGGGTTACCCGAGAAAGAGAAGAAGGATGAAATAGAGGACAGACATTGTGGGATTCTGGCTAGTAATGAGGTGATATCTGGTCCAGAGAGGTAGAACTGTGTGTTATCAGCATAGAGATAATACTGAAAGCTAGGGTTGAGCGACTTTTACTTTTTCAGGATCGAGTCGGGTTTCGCGAAACACGACTTTGTCAAAAGTCTGGTCGGGTGAAATCGGCCGATCATTGCGAAAAGTCGGGGGGCCGACTGAAACACGAAACCCAATGCAAGTCAATGGGGAATAAAAGTCGGCAGTGAGTGAAGGACAGACAAACACCTACAGAGCCCATTTTAATGTCAAAAACATCAATTCTTGTTACTTAAGCTTGTCAATCTTAATTAACCTTATAATAATAATTAGGTATTGAAAATTGGGGGTCATTTGGATAAAGTTGTAGGGGGGGGGGGGGGGGCTGGCTCAATTTTTTCTTGGGCCCAGGAAATGTGGAATACGTCACGGCGATGGAGCAGGGAGAGGTAAGTATTTCAACTTTGCAAGTGCTGTGATCCAGAGCAAGCAGGAGGGCCCACTCGTTCGCATTGGCACTGACACAGGGCCCCTCAAAGTAAGCCGTTGTGTTTGACGGCGGGGGCGCCTCCCACCGGCAGTGACACTTTTGCGTACTATGACGGGCCCTGTGACAGTGATGTCGCCAACGAGTATGCCCCCCCACCTGATGAAGGAACCTGCACTTTCATATGCACCTTCCTCTTTGTCCACGTGTAAGGTGGAATAGTATGCGGGAAGGGGGACCTGACTTTCAGCAGGGTCAGATTCTGGCTGTGTAGAGTGCAAGGGGAATGTAGTGGTCTGGGTCAATGTACCAGCAGACCCATCAAGCAGTGGCTGGGTAATAGGCAGGATGAGGAGGAAACACAGATATAGGCCCAAAATAAAAAAAGGAGGCTAAAAGCAGAAAAAAATTGGTAACAGGAGTAAACAGGCAGCATTGCTTTGTTCAGTGGAGGACAACAACAAGCAGCAGCAGACACTTTTAGTAGGGCCCAACCAAACTAGTAGGGCAAATACAGTTTCAAATTCTAAATACAGGCCGAAAGCCTGTAGATTGAAACTCAGCTTTGTTTCTTTGAGGAAACCAAGAGGCAGCAGCAGACGTCACTAGGCCCAAACCAAGAACCAGGCCAAATGCAGTTTCATATTGTTGATAGAGGCCGAAAGCCTGTAGATTGAAACTCAGCTTTGTTTCTTTGAGGAAACCAAGAGGCAGCAGCAGACGTCACTAGGCCCAAACCAAGAACCAGGCCAAATGCAGTTTCAAATTGTTGATAGAGGCCGAAAGCCTGTAGATTCAAACTCAGCTTTGTTTCTTTGAGGAAACCAAGAGGCAGCAGCAGACGTCACTAGGCCCAAACCAAGAACCAGGCCAAATGCAGTTTCATATTGTTGATAGAGGCCGAAAGCCTGTAGATTCAAACTCAGTTTTGTTTCTTTGAGGAAACCAAGAGGCAGCAGCAGACGTCACTAGGCCCAAACCAAGAACCAGGCCAAATGCAGTATCATATTGTTGATAGAGGCCGAAAGCCTGTAGATTCAAACTCAGCTTTGTTTCTTTGAGGAAACCAAGAGGCAGCAGCAGACGTCACTAGGCCCAAACCAAGAACCAGGCCAAATGCAGTTTCATATTGTTGATAGAGGCCGAAAGCCTGTAGATTCAAACTCAGCTTTGTTTAGTCGAGGTAGAGTGGGCGCACCCACCTGTCCAGGCAAACGGCACTTGCACGGGTGCTTGCGCCAAGTGGTGACCACGGTCCTGTGGGGGGAGTCAGCCCATTTAGGGAGGTATAAAAATGGCCCATGGTGGACATTCAGCAGCTGCAAATGGAGGAATTGGCAATGTCAGTAAGAGGAGGGCAAAAGCGAGTCATTTATCACCCAAGCTACGTGTCAGCAGGGGAAGGTGGGGCAAAAGAATTGGCAATCCATGATTGGTTAATTTTAATGAAGGTTAGATCATCTACATTTTGGGTTGCCAGACGTGTCCTTTTTTCGGTCAGTATTGAACCAGCAGCACTGAAGACTCTTTCTGAAAGCACACTGGCAGCAGGGCAAGCGAGCTCCTGTAATGCATATTCTGCCAATTCGGGCCAGGTGTCTAGTTTAGATGCCCAGTAATCAAAGGGGAATGACCTGTGAGGGAGAACATTGATAAGGGATGAAAAATAGTTTGTAACCATACTGGACAAATGCTGTCTCCTGTCACTTTGAATAGATGCAGCAGTCCCTGTTGTGTCAGCGGTCATTGAAAAATCACTCCACAACCTTGTCAGAAAACCCCTCTGTCCAACGCCACTTCGGATTTCTGCACCTCTAGCACCTCTGCCATGTTGCCCCCTATGGCAAGTGTGAGGACCATCACAACCTCTGTGTGCTGGGAATGCCTGAACCAAACGGTCTACAAGAGTTGCTTGATTGGTAGCCAATATTTGCTCAAGGTTCTCATGTGGCATGATGTTTTGCATTTTCCCTTTATAGCGTGGATCCAGGAGGCAGGCCAACCAGTAATCGTCATCGGTCATCATTTTGACAATGCGGGGGTCCCTTTTTAGAATATGCAAGGCATACTCAGCCATGTGGGCCAATGTTCCTGGTGTCAATTCACTGGTCCTGCTGGGTTGAGGAGCACTTTCTTGGATATCCACATCACAAGTGTCCCGCAAGAAACCTGTACCTGACCTTGCAACGCCACCAGTTTCAAGTGGCCCCTGAGAAGCATCCTCCTCCCATACATAGTCATGCCCATCATCCTCCTCCTCCTCCTCTTCGACCGCCACCTCATCCTGGACAGTTCCCTGACCAGACAATGGCTGACTGTCATCAAGGATTCCCTCCTCCTCGGCTGCAGAGCCAGCTCCTTGATGTGCGTCAAACTTTGCATCAGCAGACGCTTAAGTGGGATGCTCATGCTTATGATGGCGTCGTCTGCACTTGCCAGCCGTGTGCATTCCTTGAAACACTGAAGGACTTGACAGAGGTCTTGTAGCTTGGACCACTGCACACCAGACAACTCCATGTCTGCCATCCAACTGCCTGCCCGTGTATGCGTATCCTCCCACAAATACATGACAGCACGCCTCTGTTCACACAGCCTCTGAACCATGTGCAATGTGGAGTTCCACCTTGTTGCAACGTCGATAATTAGGTGGTGCTGTGGAAGATTGAGCGATCGCTGATGGTTCAGCATATGGCTGGAGTGTACGGGCGACCGGCGGATGTGCGAGCAAAGTCTTCGCACCTTCAGTAGCAGGGCTGGTAACTCTGGATAATTTTTAAGAAAGCACTGCACCACCAGGTTCAAAGTGTGAGCCAGGCAAGGTATGTGTTTGAGTTGTGAAAGGGCTATGGCAGCCATAAAACTCCTTCCATTATCACTGACTACCTTGCCTGCCTCAAGATGTACACTGCCCAGCCATGACTGAGTTTCTTGCTGCAAGAACTCAGCCAGAACTTCCGCGGTGTGTCTGTTGTCGCCCAAACACTTCATTTCAAACACGGCCTGCTGACGCTTCCCACTAGCTGTTCCGTAGTGGGACACCTTGTGTGCAACACTGGCAGCTGCGGATGGAGTGGTCGTGCGACAGCGCTCTGTGGATGAGCTTTCACTTCTGGAGGAGGAGGAGGTGGGGTGGAGAACGTATACAGACAACTGTTTCCTAGATCGTGGGCTAGGCAGAACTGTCCCACTATTGCTGTCCCCTGTGGACCCTGCATCCACGACATTAACCCAGTGTGCCGTGATGGACACGTAATGTCCCTGGCCATGCCTACTGGTCCATGCATCTGTTGTGAGGTGCACCTTCCCACTGACAGACTGCCTCAGTGCATGGACAATTGTTGTGTTTAGGCAATTCAGTACCACAGTGAACATAGAGGTCAGAGCACATACAGTGATCTGACAATTATCCAAAAACATAGAACGAGCTCTGAGACGTGGGAACTCTGTTGACCGCAATCCCTAATCCTATCCAACAACACTAGAGGCAGCCGTGGATTGCGCCTAACGCTACCTATGCAACTCGGCACAGCCTGAGAAACTAGCTAGTCTGAAGATAGAAAATAAGCCTACCTTGCCTCAGAGAAATACCCCAAAGGAAAAGGCAGCCCCCCACATATAATGACTGTGAGTAAGATGAAAAGACAAACGTAGAGATGAAATAGATTTAGCAAAGTGAGGCCCGACATACTGAACAGAGCGATGATAGGAAAGGTAACTTTGCGGTCAACACAAAACCCTAAAAACCACGCAAAGGGGGCAAAAAGACCCTCCGTACCGAACGAACGGCTCGGAGGTACACCCTCTGCGTCCCAGAGCTACCAGCAAACAAATAGATAAGCTGGACAGAAGAAAAGCAAACAAAATAGCAAAGGAAAACTTAGCTATGCAGAGCAGCAGGCCACAGGAACGATCCAGGAGGAAAACAAGTCCAATACTGGAACATTGACAGGAAGCCAGGATCAAAGCACTAGGTGGAGTTAAGTAGAGCAGCACCTAACGACCTCACCACATCACCTGAGGGAGGAAACTCAGAAGCCGCAGTACCACTTCCCTCCACCAACTAAAGCTTACAGAGAGAATCAGCCGAAGTACCACTTGTGACCACAGGAGGGAGCTCTGCCACAGAATTCACAACAGTACCCCCCCTTGAGGAGGGGTCACCGAACCCTCACCAGAGCCCCCAGGCCGACCAGGATGAGCCACATGAAAGGCACGAACAAGATCGGGAGCATGGACATCAGAGGCAAAGACCCAGGAATTATCTTCCTGAGCATAACCCTTCCACTTAACCAGATACTGGAGTTTCCGTCTTGAAACACGAGAATCCAAAATCTTCTCCACAATATACTCCAACTCCCCCTCCACCAAAACCGGGGCAGGAGGGTCAACAGAAGGAACCATAGGTGCCACGTATCTCCGCAACAATGACCTATGGAATACGTTATGTATGGAAAAAGAATCTGAAAGGGTCAGACGAAAAGACACAGGATTAAGAACCTCAGAAATCCTATACGGATCAATGAAACGAGGTTTAAACTTAGGAGAGGAAACCTTCATAGGAATATGACGAGAAGATAACCAAACCAGATCCCCAACACAAAGTCGGGGACCCACACAGCGTCTGCGATTAGCAAAACGTTGAGCCTTCTCCTGGGACAAGGTCAAATTGTCCACTACCTGAGTCCAAATCTGCTGCAACCTGTCCACCACAGTATCCACACCAGGACAGTCCGAAGACTCAACCTGTCCTGACGAGAAACGAGGATGGAACCCAGAGTTGCAGAAAAATGGCGAAACCAAGGTAGCCGAGCTAGCCCGATTATTAAGGGCGAACTCAGCCAAAGGCAGAAAGGACACCCAGTCATCCTGATCAGCAGAAACAAAACATCTCAGATATGTTTCCAAGGTCTGATTGGTTCGTTCGGTCTGGCCATTAGTCTGAGGATGGAAAGCCGAGGAAAAAGACAAGTCAATGCCCATCCTACCACAAAAGGCTCGCCAAAACCTCGAAACAAACTGGGAACCTCTGTCAGAAACGATATTCTCTGGAATGCCATGTAAACGAACCACATGCTGGAAGAACAATGGCACCAAATCAGAGGAGGAAGGCAATTTAGACAAGGGTACCAAATGGACCATCTTAGAAAAGCGATCACAGACCACCGAAATGACTGACATCTTTTGAGAAACGGGAAGATCTGAAATAAAATCCATAGAGATATGTGTCCAAGGCCTCTTCGGGACTGGCAAGGGCAAAAGCAACCCACTGGCACGAGAACAGCAGGGCTTAGCCCGAGCACAAATCCCACAGGACTGCACAAAAGTACGCACATCCCGCGACAGAGATGGCCACCAAAAGGATCTAGCCACTAACTCTCTGGTACCAAAGATTCCAGGATGACCAGCCAAGACCGAACAATGAACCTCAGAGATAACTTTATTCGTCCACCTATCAGGGACAAACAGTTTCTCCGCTGGACAACGATCAGGTTTATTAGCCTGAAATTTTTGCAGCACTCGCCGCAAATCAGGGGAGATGGCAGACACAATTACTCCCTCTTTGAGGATACCCGCCGGCTCAGATACACCCGGAGAGTCGGGCACAAAACTCCTAGACAGAGCATCCGCCTTCACATTTTTAGAGCCCGGAAGGTATGAAATCACAAAGTCAAAACGGGCAAAAAACAACGACCAACGAGCTTGTCTAGGATTCAACCACTTGGCGGACTTGAGATAAGTCAAGTTCTTCTGATCAGTCAAGACCACCACGCGATGCTTAGCTCCTTCAAGCCAATGACGCCACTCCTCGAATGCCCACTTCATGGCCAGCGACTCTCGGTTGCCCACATCATAATTTCGCTCAGCAGGCGAAAACTTCCTGGAAAAGAAGGCGCACGGTTTCATCACTGAGCAACCAGAACCTCTCTGCGACAAAACAGCCCCTGCTCCAATCTCAGAAGCATCAACCTCGACCTGGAACGGAAGCGAAACATCTGGTTGACACAACACAGGGGCAGAAGAAAAACGACGCTTCAACTCTTGAAAAGCTTCCACAGCAGCAGAAGACCAATTGACCACATCAGCACCCTTCTTGGTCAAATCGGTCAATGGTTTAGCAATACTAGAAAAATTGCAGATGAAGCGACGATAAAAATTAGCAAAGCCCAGGAACTTTTGCAGACTTTTCAGAGATGTCGGCTGAGTCCAATCATGGATGGCTTGGACCTTAACAGGATCCATCTCGATAGTAGAAGGGGAAAAGATGAACCCCAAAAATGAAACCTTCTGCACACCAAAGAGACACTTTGATCCCTTCACAAACAAAGAATTAGCACGCAGGACCTGAAAAACCGTTCTGACCTGCTTCACATGAGACTCCCAATCATCCGAGAAGATCAAAATGTCATCCAAGTACACAATCAGGAATTTATCCAGGTACTCTCGGAAGATGTCATGCATAAAGGACTGAAACACTGATGGAGCATTGGCAAGTCCGAATGGCATTACTAGATACTCAAAATGACCCTCGGGCGTATTAAATGCAGTTTTCCATTCATCGCCTCGCTTAATTCGCACAAGATTATACGCACCACGAAGATCTATCTTGGTGAACCAACTAGCCCCCTTAATCCGAGCAAACAAATCAGATAACAACGGCAAGGGGTACTGAAATTTAACCGTGATCTTATTTAGAAGGCGGTAATCTATACAAGGTCTCAGCGAACCATCCTTTTTGGCTACAAAAAAGAACCCTGCTCCTAATGGCGACGATGACGGGCGAATATGCCCCTTCTCCAGGGACTCCTTCAAATAACTGCGCATAGCGGCGTGCTCAGGCACAGATAAATTAAACAATCGGCCTTTTGGGAACTTACTACCAGGAATCAAATTGATAGCACAATCACAATCCCTATGCGGAGGTAGGGCATCGGACTTGGGCTCATCAAATACATCCCGGTAATCAGACAAGAACTCTGGAACATCAGAAGGGGTGGATGACGAAATTGACAGAAATGGAACATCACCATGTACCCCCTGACAACCCCAGCTGGACACCGACATGGATTTCCAATCTAATACTGGATTATGGACTTGTAGCCATGGCAACCCCAACACGACCACATCATGCAGATTATGCAACACCAGAAAGCGAATAACCTCCTGATGTGCAGGAGCCATGCACATGGTCAGCTGGGTCCAGTACTGAGGCTTATTCTTGGCCAAAGGCGTAGCATCAATTCCTCTCAATGGAATAGGACACTGCAAGGGCTCCAAGAAAAACCCACAATGCTTAGCATACTCCAAGTCCATCAAATTCAGGGCAGCGCCTGAATCCACAAATGCCATGACAGAATACGATGACATAGAGCAGATCAAGGTAACGGACAGAAGAAATTTTGACTGTACTGTACCAATGGTGGCAGACCTAGCGAACCGCTTAGTGCGCTTAGGACAATCAGAGATAGCATGAGTGGAATCACCACAGTAGAAACACAGCCCATTCAGACATCTGTGTTCTTGCCGTTCAACTCTGGTCAAAGTCCTATCGCACTGCATAGGCTCAGGTTTAAGCTCAGGTAATACCGCCAAATGGTGCACAGATTTACGCTCACGCAAGCGTCGACCAATCTGAATGGCCAAAGACATAGACTCATTCAAACCAGCAGGCATAGGAAATCCCACCATGACATCCTTAAGGGCTTCAGAGAGACCCTTTCTGAACATAGCTGCCAGCGCAGATTCATTCCATTGAGTGAGCACGGACCACTTTCTAAATTTCTGACAATATAACTCTATCTCATCCTGACCCTGACAAAGAGCCAGCAAATTTTTTTCTGCCTGATCCACAGAATTAGGCTCATCGTACAGCAATCCGAGCGCCAGGAAAAACGCATCGATATTACTTAATGCAGGATCTCCTAGCGCAAGAGAAAATGCCCAGTCCTGAGGGTCGCCACGCAAAAAAGAAATAATGATCAGAACCTGTTGAAGTGGATCACCAGAGGAGCGAGGTTTCAAGGCCAGAAATAGTTTACAATTATTTTTGAAACTCAGAAACTTAGTTCTATCACCAAAAAACAAATCAGGAATAGGAATTCTTGGTTCTAACATAGATTTCTGATCAATAGTGTCTTGAATCTTTTGTACTCTTGCCGAGAGCTGATCCACACATGAAGACAGACTTCTAATGTCCATTGCTACACCTGTGTCCTAAACCACCCAAATGTCTAGGGGAAAAAAAAGGCAAAACACAGTGCAGAGAAAAAAAAATGGTCTCAGAACTTCTTTTTTCCCTCTATTGAGAATCATTAGTACTTTGGCTTCCTGTACTGTTGTGTTTAGGCAATTCAGTACCACAGTGAACATAGAGGTCAGAGCACATACAGTGATCTGACAATAATCCAAAAACATAGAACGAGCTCTGAGACGTGGGAACTCTGTTGACCGCAATCCCTAATCCTATCCAACAACACTAGAGGCAGCCGTGGATTGCGCCTAACGCTACCTATGCAACTCGGCACAGCCTGAGAAACTAGCTAGCCTGAAGATAGAAAATAAGCCTACCTTGCCTCAGAGAAATACCCCAAAGGAAAAGCCAGCCCCCCACATATAATGACTGTGAGTAAGATGAAAAGACAAACGTAGAGATGAAATAGATTTAGCAAAGTGAGGCCCGACATACTGAACAGAGCGAGGATAGGAAAGGTAACTTTGCGGTCAACACAAAACCCTAAAAACCATGCAAAGGGGGCAAAAAGACCCTCCGTACCGAACTAACGGCACGGAGGTACACCCTCTGCGTCCCAGAGCTACCAGCAAACAAATAGATAAGCTGGACAGAAGAAAAGCAAACAAAATAGCAAAGGAAAACTTAGCTATGCAGAGCAGCAGGCCACAGGAACGATCCAGGAGGAAAACAAGTCCAATACTGGAACATTGACAGGAAGCCAGGATCAAAGCACTAGGTGGAGTTAAGTAGAGCAGCACCTAACGACCTCACCACATCACCTGAGGGAGGAAACTCAGAAGCCGCAGTACCACTTCCCTCCACCAACGGAAGCTTACAGAGAGAATCAGCCGAAGTACCACTTGTGACCACAGGAGGGAGCTCTGCCACAGAATTCACAACAGACAATGCGGTCTTTGACATGCTGGTGGAGGGCTTGGATGGCTTTTCTCGCAAAGAAGTGGTGACTGGGTAGGTCATAGCGTGGTACTGCGTAGGCCATCAGGGCTTTGAAAGCTTCGCTTTCAACCAACCGGTAGGGCATCATCTCTAATGAGATATGTCTGGCAATGTGGGCGTTCAAACCCTTTGTACGCGGATGACAGGATGAGTACTTTCGTTTCCTAACAAGAGTCTCTTCTAGGGTGAGCTGGACTGGAGAGCTGCCTATGGTGGAACTAGCGGTGGTGGTGGTTGTGGACATGGCAGATTGAGAGTGAGTTGGTGATGTTGGCCTACATACAGTGCTTCCTACCAATAACCTTCTGACTCCCTGACTGCTTTGGCCTAGCAACGATCCCTCCACATTTGCTGCTGGTGTCCTAACCGGTGGGCTTACAGTGAGGGAAGCAATGTTGCAGTGCTGACTACCTTCATTCAGACCTGGTGCACCAACGGTACGGGACGTTAGGTAGTTAGCCCAGGCTTGCAAGTGCATGCTGTTTAAATGTCTACGCATGCACGTTGTATTTAAATTGTTAAGAATCTTCCCTCTGCTAAAGGTCTTTGAGCATTTTTTACAGATCACTTTTGACTGATCATTGGGATCTTGGTCAAAAAAATGCCACACTGCACTCTTCCTGCTATGGAATTCCTTTTCAGGCATTGCACGCTGTGCAACTTTCACAGGATGGCCACGCTGTCTTAAAACTGTTTTTTTGACCGATACGCGCCTGCCAGATGACAGCTGTTGCGATGTAGACTGGTGCTGCTGTGGATAACCCTCCTCCGCTTCTGAGCTAGTGGCAGCGCCACCCTCTTCGCCCAATGGCTGCCAATCTGGGTCAACAACTGGGTCATCTATCACCTCCTCCTCCTCAATGTCATGTGCACCTTCCTCAGTGTCACCGTGTAAGGTGCTATAGCGTTCGGACAGGGCACCATAGTCTCATCAGGGTCAGATTCTGGCTCAGCAAACTGTGAGGGCAATGTAGGGATCTGACTCGATGGAACAGCATCATAATCTAGCTGTGGCTGTGCATCAGTGCACTCCATGTCTGATTCTTCTTGTAATGGGCAGGGTACAATTTCCTGTTCTAACCCAGGCACGGTATGTGTAAAGAGCTCCATGGAGTAAGTCTAAGTTCACATTTGCGTTGTGCGCCGCAGCGTCGTCGCCGCAACGCACAACGCAAACAAAAATGCAACAAACCGCATGCACATGCGGCCCATGCGGCGCCAATGTTAAAAGATAGGGCCGCACGACGCATGCGTTTTTGAAAAGGTCGGCGCCGCCCGAAAAATGCAACATGTTGCGTTTGACGCGCCCAGGCAGGTGCGCCCTAACGCCGCATGCGGCGTAAAACGCAACAAAACGCAACACAACGCATGCACATGCGGCCCCAATGTTAAAGATAGGGCCGCACGACGCATGCGTTTTGTTGCGGCGGCGACGCTGCGGCGCAAACCGCAAATGTGAACGTACCCTAACCTGTTGTGTCGCCTGACACATCCTTCACTTTTGATTTGGGAGAAGGACACAAGGAAACGTCTTGTTCCTGACCGGGAGCATCCACTGACGACTGGCTGCTGTGACATTTTGAACTTTGGGAAGAGGAGGCCAAAGAGCTAGAGGCTGAGTCAGCAAGGAAAGCCACAACTTTTTCCTGCTGCTCCAGCTTTAAAAGCTGTTTTCCTACTCCCAGGTAAGGGAGCCTTCGAGGCCTTGTGCAGCCAGACGATGACGCAGGCTCAACACCTCCAGCTTTAGGTGCAACTGTGCTTTTGCCACTACCACCAGATGCAGCACCACCATCAGTACCTGCTGACGACCCCCGCCCACGGCCTCTTCCATCAGACTTCCTCATTTTTGGGGGGGAGACACAGAACCACAACTCTGGCCCAGTGGTATAACAGTAAACTTTGAACGTGGCAGAAAGTGGCTGCCTGATATGTACGACACACTAGCAGTACAGCAGTATATACACTGTGTGTGAATTTTAATCTCCCTTTTTTTGGGGGGGAGACACAGAACCACAACTCTGGCCCAGTGGTATGACAGTAAACTATGAACGTGCCAGAAAGTGGCTGCCTGATATATACGACACACTAGCAGTACAGCAGAATATACACTGTGTGCAAATTTTAATCTCCCTTTTTTTGGGGGGAAGACACAGAAGCACAACTCTGGCCCAGTGGTATAACAGTAAACTATGAACGTGCCAGAAAGTGGCTGCCTGATATATATGACACACTTGCAGTACAGCAGAATATACACTGTGTGCGAATTTTAATCTCCCTTTTTTGGGGGGTGAGACACAGAATCACAACTCTGGCCCAGTGGTATAACAGTAAACTATGAACGTGCCAGAAAGTGGCTGCCTGATATATACGACACACTAGCAGTACAGCAGAATATACACTGTGTGCAAATTTTTATCTCCCTTTTTTGGGGGGGAGACACAGAAGCACAACTCTGGCCCAGTGGTATAACAGTAAACTATGAACGTGGCAGAAAGTGGCTGCCTGATATATATGACACACTAGCAGTACAGCAGAATATACACTGTGTGCGAATTTTAATCTCCCTTTTTTGGGGGGGAGACACAGAAGCACAACTCTGGCCCAGTGGTATAACAGTAAACTATGAACGTGGCAGAAAGTGGCTGCCTGATATATACGACACACTAGCAGTACAGCAGAATATACACTGTGTGCAAATTTTAATCTCCCATTTTTGGGGGGGAGACACAGAAGCACAACTCTGGCCCAGTGGTATAACAGTAAACTATGAACTTGGCAGAAAGTGGCTGCCTGATATATATGACACACTAGCAGTACAGCAGAATATACACTGTGTGCGAATTTTAATCTCCCTTTTTTTTTGGGGGGGAGACACAGAAGCACAACTCTGGCCCAGTGGTATAACAGTAGACTATGAACGTGGCAGAAAGTGGCTGCCTGATATATACGACACACTAGCAGTACAGCAGAATATACACTGTGTGCAAATTTTAATCTCCCTTTTTAGGGGGGGAGACACAGAACCACAACTCTGGCCCAGTGGTATAACAGTAAACTATGAACGTGCCAGAAAGTGGCTGCCTGATATATATGACACACTAGCAGTACAGCAGAATATACACTGTGTGTGAATTTTAATCTCCCTTTTCTGGGGGGGAGACACAGAAGCACAACTCTGGCCCAGTGGTATAACAGTAAACTATGAACGTGGCAGAAAGTGGCTGCCTGATATATATGACACACTAGCAGTACAGCAGAATATACACTGTGTGCGAATTTTAATCTCCCTTTTTTGGGGGGGAGACACAGAACCACAACTCTGGCCCAGTGGTATAACAGTAAACTATGAACGTGCCTGAAAGTGGCTGCCTGATATATATGACATAATAGCAGTACAGCAGAATATACACTGTGTGCGAATTTTAATCTCCCTTTTTTTTGGGGGGGGAGACACAGAACCACAACTCTGGCCCAGTGGTATAACAGTAGACTATGAACGTGCCAGAAAGTGGCTGCCTGATATATATGACACACTAGCAGTACAGCAGAATATACACTGTGTGCGAATTTTAATCTCCCATTTTTTTTTGGGGGGGAGACACAGAACCACAACTCTGGCCCAGTGGTATAACAGTAGACTATGAACGTGCCTGAAAGTGGCTGCCTGATATATATGACACACTAGCAGTACAGCAGAATATACACTGTGTGCGAATTTTAATCTCCCTTTTTTTTGGGGGGGGAGACACAGAACCACAACTCTGGCCCAGTGGTATAACAGTAGACTATGAACGTGCCAGAAAGTGGCTGCCTGATATATATGACACACTAGCAGTACAGCAGAATATACACTGTGTGCGAATTTTAATCTCCCATTTTTTTTTGGGGGGGAGACACAGAACCACAACTCTGGCCCAGTGGTATAACAGTAAACTATGAACGTGCCAGAAAGTGGCTGCCTGATATATATGACACACTAGCAGTACAGCAGAATATACACTGTGTGCGAATTCTAATCTCCCTTTTTTTTTGGGGGGGGCAGACACAGAAGCACAACTCTGGCCCAGTGGTATAACAGTAAACTATGAACGTGCCAGAAAGTGGCTGCCTGATATATATGACACACTAGCAGTACAGCAGAATATACACTGTGTGCGAATTTTAATCTCCCTTTTTTTGGGGGGGGGAGACACAGAACCACAACTCTGGCCCAGTGGTATAACAGTAAACTATGAACGTGCCAGAAAGTGGCTGCCTGATATATATGACACACTAGCAGTACAGCAGAATATACACTGTGTGCGAATTTTAATCTCCCTTTTTTTGGGGGGGGGAGACACAGAACCACAACTCTGACCCAGTGGTACAACAGTAAACTATGAACGTGCCAGAAAGTGGCTGCCTGATATATATGACACACTAGCAGTACAGCAGAATATACACTGTGTGCGAATTTTAATCTCCCTTTTTTTGGGGGGGGGAGACACAGAACCACAACTCTGACCCAGTGGTACAACAGTAAACTATGAACGTGCCAGATAGTGGCTGCCTGATATATATGACACACTAGCAGTACAGCAGAATAAACACTGTGTGCGAATTTTAATCTCCCTTTTTTTGGGGGGGAGACACAGAAGCACAACTCTGGCCCAGTGGTATAACAGTAAACTATGAACGTGGCAGAAAGTGGCTGCCTGATATATATGACACACTAGCAGTACAGCAGAATATACACTGTGTGCGAATTTTAATCTCCCTTTTTTGGGGGGGGGGAGACACAGAAGCACAACTCTGGCCCAGTGGTATAACAGTAAACTATGAACGTGCCAGAAAGTGGCTGCCTGATATATACGACACACTAGCAGTACAGCAGAATATACACTGTGTGCGAATTTTAATCTCCCTTTTTTTTTGGGGGGGGGGGAGACACAGAACCACAACTCTGGCCCAGTGGTATAAAACAACACTACGAACGTGCCCGAAAGTGGCTGCCTGATATATATGACACACTAGCAGTACAGCAGAATATACACTGTGTGCGAATTTTAATCTCCCTTTTTTGGGGGGGAGACACAGAACCACAACTCTGGCCCAGTGGTATAACAGTAAACTATGAACATGCCAGAAAGTGGCTGCCTGATATATATGACACACTAGCAGTACAGCTGAATATACACTGTGTGCGAATTTTAATCTCCCTTTTTTTGGGGGGGAGACACAGAAGCACAACTCTGGCCCAGTGGTATAACAGTAGACTATGAATGTGGCAGAAAGTGGCTGCCTGATGTATACGACACACTAGCAGTACAGCAGAGTATACACTGTGTGCGAATTTTAGTATCCCTCTTTTGGGGGGGGGGAGACACAGAACCACAACTCTGGCCCAGTGGTATAAAACAACACTATGGACGTGCCTGAAAGTGGCTGCCTGATATATATGACACACTAGCAGTACAGCAGAATATACACTGTGTGCTAATTTTAATCTCCCTTTTTTTTTGGGGGGGAGACACAGAACCACAACTCTGGCCCAGTGGTATAACAGTAGACTATGAACGTGCCTGAAAGTGGCTGCCTGATATATATGACACACTAGCAGTACAGCAGAATATACACTGTGTGCTAATTTTAATCTCCCTTTTTTTTGGGGGGGGGAGACACAGAACCACAACTCTGGCCCAGTGGTATAACAGTAGACTATGAACGTGCCAGAAAGTGGCTGCCTGATATATATGACACACTAGCAGTACAGCAGAATATACACTGTGTGCGAATTTTAATCTCCCATTTTTTTTGGGGGGGGAGACACAGAACCACAACTCTGGCCCAGTGGTATAACAGTAAACTATGAACGTGCCAGAAAGTGGCTGCCTGATATATATGACACACTAGCAGTACAGCAGAATATACACTGTGTGCGAATTCTAATCTCCCTTTTTTTTGGGGGGGGGAGACACAGAACCACAACTCTGGCCCAGTGGTATAACAGTAAACTATGAACGTGCCAGAAAGTGGCTGCCTGATATATATGACACACTAGCAGTACAGCAGAATATACACTGTGTGCGAATTTTAATCTCCCTTTTTTGGGGGGGGGGGGGAGACACAGAACCACAACTCTGGCCCAGTGGTATAACAGTAAACTATGAACGTGCCAGAAAGTGGCTGCCTGATATATATGACACACTAGCAGTACAGCAGAATAAACACTGTGTGCGAATTTTAATCTCCCTTTTTTTTTGGGGGGGGGGAGACACAGAACCACAACTCTGGCCCAGTGGTATAAAACAACACTACGAACGTGCCCGAAAGTGGCTGCCTGATATATATGACACACTAGCAGTACAGCAGAATATACACTGTGTGCGAATTTTAATCTCCCTTTTTTGGGGGGGAGACACAGAAGCACAACTCTGGCCCAGTGGTATAACAGTAAACTATGAACGTGGCAGAAAGTGGCTGCCTGATATATATGACACACTAGCAGTACAGCAGAATATACACTGTGTGCGAATTTTAATCTCCCTTTTTTGGGGGGGAGACACAGAAGCACAACTCTGGCCCAGTGGTATAACAGTAAACTATGAACGTGGCAGAAAGTGGCTGCCTGATATATATGACACACTAGCAGTACAGCAGAATAAACACTGTGTGCGAATTTTAATCTCCCTTTTTTTTTTGGGGGGGAGACACAGAACCACAACTCTGGCCCTGTGGTATAACAGTAAACTATGAACGTGGCAGAAAGTGGCTGCCTGATATATACGACACACTAGCAGTACAGCAGAATATACACTGTGTGCGAATTTTAATCTCCCTTTTTTGGGGGGGAGACACAGAAGCACAACTCTGGCCCAGTGGTATAACAGTAAACTATGAACGTGGCAGAAAGTGTCTGCCTGATATATATGACACACTAGCAGTACAGCAGAATATACACTGTGTGCGAATTTTAATCTCCTTTTTTTTTGGGGGGGAGACACAGAACCACAACTCAGGCCCAGTGGTTTAACAGTAGACTATGAGCATGGCAGAAAGTGTCTGCCTGATATATACGACACACTAGCAGTACCGCAGAATATACACTGTGTGCGAATTTTAATCTCCCTTTTTTTTTTGGGGGGGAGACACAGAACCACAACTCTGGCCCAGTGGTATAACAGTAAACTATGAACGTGCCAGAAAGTGGCTGCCTGATATATATGACACACTAGCAGTACAGCAGAATATACACTGTGTGCGAATTTTAATCTCCCTTTTTTTTGGGGGGGGAGACACAGAAGCACAACTCAGGCCCAGTGGTATAACAGTAAACTATGAACGTGCCAGAAAGTGGCTGCCTGCTATATACGACACACTAGCAGTACAGCAGAATATACACTGTGTGCAAATTTTAATCTCCCTTTTTTTGGGGGGAGACACAGAAGCACAACTCAGGCCCAGTGGTTTAACAGTAAACTATGAACGTGCCAGAAAGTGGCTGCCTGATATATATGACACACTAGCAGTACAGCAGAATATACACTGTGTGCGAATTTTAATCTCCCTTTTTTTGGGGGGGAGACACAGAAGCACAACTCTGGCCCAGTGGTATAACAGTAAACTATGAACGTGGCAGAAAGTGGCTGCCTGATATATATGACACACTAGCAGTACAGCAGAATATACACTGTGTGCGAATTTTAATCTCCCTTTTTTGGGGGGGAGACACAGAAGCACAACTCTGGCCCAGTGGTATAACAGTAAACTATGAACGTGCCAGAAAGTGGCTGCCTGATATATACGACACACTAGCAGTACAGCAGAATATACACTGTGTGCGAATTTTAATCTCCCTTTTTTTTGGGGGGGAGACACAGAACCACAACTCTGGCCCAGTGGTATTACACAACACTATGAACGTGCCAGAAAGTGGCTGGAATTATTATTTAAAAAAAAAATAAATAAATAACAAGCTCCCTACAATGAGCTCAGGACAAGTATGGCAGCAATAAAAAGGACTGCTTAACACAAAAATGTGGACAAATAAACAAGATAGGTAACTGTGCAGAAAGGAGCAACAGGAATTTTGCTTTAAAAAAAGCAGTTGGTTTGCACAGCACCGTGCACACAGCTATGCAGCTGCTGCACTAAAATACGACCTCCACTGTCCCTGCACAAAAAGGTGGTGTGGGACAGTGAAAATCGCTCCAGCACAAGTGGTTTGGGGGTTTATATTTCCTCCCTAACTCTGTCCCTGCTTCTGACTAACTGCAGCAACACCTGTCCCTATGCTCAGATCGGCAGAAGTAAGATGGCGGTCGGCGTGCACGCCCCTTTATTCCCCCTGTGACGCCACAGAAAGCAAGCTAATCACTGCCATGCCCTTCTCAAAGATGGTGGGGACTGAGACCTATGTCATCACGCTGCCCACACTCTGCGTCCTCCTTCATTGGATGAAAAACGGCGGTGACAGCGTCATATGAAACGCGACTTTGGCGCTCTGATCGTGTACTGCATGGCCGATCCCAGTGTAGGATCGGTTCGGGTTTCATGAAACCCGACTTTGCCTAAAAGTCGCCGATTTATGAAGATGACCGATCCGTTTCGCTCAACCCTACTGAAAGCCATGGGACTATATGAAATGTCCCAGTTCGAAGGTGAAAACGGAGAAGAGCACAGGTCCTAGAAATGAACCTTTGGGGAAATCGACAGGTAGGAGTTGAGATGAGGAGGTGGTGTGTGAGTGGGAGACCAGAAATGTCCGATCTTAAGGTATGAAATTACATAAGTTGCATACATCTGTTTTAATTCCAAATTGAAAGAATCCTACAGAGTGTACAGCTTTTTAACAATGAGCTTGCCTAACATATTTTTGCCATGTGTGCGCAGTAGCTACATTGCAGAAAAGGAGTTAACTCCTAACATCACAGTCAGCTCTCTCCAGAAGTTAGCTGCTCAACTCCCTCATGCCTCACAGCTCCTTACCAAAGTAATAGTAGTTTATCAATACTGTATAATCACAACTCCTTGGTCCCCAGCATTGGCAGTTTCCAGAGCAGTTCTCCTAATTATTTTGCACACCTGTGTGCTTATTCAAATGCATTGTTATTTCTATATGTAAATTATGTAATAACAGTGAAGATTCAGAGCACTGACATACCATTAATGTATGGTAGCAAGACTAAGCTCCTAAACACAGGCTCGGACTGGCCCACCGGGAAATCGGTGGATCCCCCGGTGGGCCCCTGACTCTGACAGTGCCTGGCTTCTCAGCATCGCTGAATGCAGGATTTAAACCACGCCCATCCCCGCTCAACAGAAGAGGAGAGAAAAGCTGAGCCCCTGTATTGCCATGTATAATGTAGGGTGGGAATCAGAGGCTCAGCTACAGCATAGGAGTGTGCGGGCTGGATCTCTTCCCTCTTTGGCTAGCTAGGATGTAGGGGGATGCTCAGCACAGCCATTCCCCCATCTGCACTCACTACGCTGTTCCTGGAGCTTCACAGCATTAAGCCCCGCCCACCAGCACGGACTGGGTCAGGCTGATGGAGCATGCGTGCAATCACTGCTCCTGAAGAAAATGCTGCTGGAAGTGAATGATGACCTCTGTCTGCGGCACTGCTGTCAGCCAAGCTCTGTTGTCGGCACTGTCAGGAGGGGGAGGGGAGGCTCAGGAGGAACACTGGCCTGAAGTGAGTACTGGAGCTTCCTGTTTATGTCTCTATTCTGACTTTATCCTGTCCTCCATCCCAACAAAAGCTGCTTTTTCCTGTTTGCCCTACACAGCTTTGCTCTCCCTGCCCCATCTACCCTGCCTTGTAGTTGATGATATCACAATACCTTCCTCCACTGCTATTCTGTGATAGTGACTGGGGGTTCCATCTTTTTCATGGCGCTTGCTGCCAGAGATCCATCTTCTGTGCGTAGAAGGGTATGTTTCCACGCTCAGTATTGGCAGCACTTTTGTACGCACGGTGATTCCGCATGTGTTCATTGAACCGTGCGGAATCACCGCATCACCGCAAGATAAATAGACATGCTGCGGTCTGGAAAGACGCGCCACATGTCCGTTTACGCAGGGAAGCCGGAGGCATCCCTGCATGCATAGTAGAGATGAGATTTCATAAAATCCCCTCCACTATGCTGTAACATCCGGAGGCTTTGGATGTACGCAGCCTCCAACCCGCAGCATTTCCTGACCATGGAAACATACAGTCATGGCCAAAAGTATTCACACCCCTGCAATTCTGTCAGATAATACTCAGTTTCTTCCTGAAAATGATTGCAAACACAAATTATTTGGTATTATTATCTTCATTTAATTTGTCTTAAATGAAAAAAACACAAAAAGAATTGTCCTAAAGCCAAATTGGATATAATTCCACACCAAACATAAAAAGGGGGTGGACAAAGGTATTGGCACCCTTTGAAAAATCATATGATGCTTCTCTAATTTGTGTAATTAACAGCACCTGTAACTTACCTGTGGCACCTAACAGATGTTGGCAATAACTAAATCACACTTGCAGCCAGTTGACATGGATTAAAGTTGACTCAACCTCTGTCCTGTGTCCTTGTGTGTACCACATTGAGCATGGAGAAAAGAAAGAAGACCAAAGAACTGTCTGAGGACTTGAGAAACCAAATTGTGAGGAAGCATGAGCAATCTCAATGCTACAAGTCCATCTCCAAAGACCTGAATGTTCCTGTGCATACCGTGCGCAGTGTCATCAAGAAGTGTAAAGCCCATGGCACTGTGGCTAACCTCCCTAGATGTGGACGGAAAAGAAAAATTGACAAGAGATTTCAACGCAAGATTGTGCGGATGTTGGATAAAGAACCTAGACTAACATCTAAACAAGTTCAAGCTGCCCTGCAGTCCAAGGGTACAACAGTGTCAACTCGTACTATCCTTCGGCGTCTGAATGAAAAGGGACTGTATGGTAGGAGAACCAGGAAGACCCCACTTCTTACCCCGAGACATAAAAAAGCCAGGCTGGAGTTTGCCAAAACTTACCTGAAAAAGCCTAAAACGTTTTGGAAGAATGTTCTCTGGTCAGATGAGACAAAAGTATAGCTTTTTGGGCAAAGGCATCAACATAGAGTTTACAGGAGAAAAAAGAGGCATTCAAAGAAAAGAACATGGTCCCTACAGTCAAACATGGCAGAGGTTCCCTGATGTTTTGGGGTTGCTTTGCTGCCTCTGGCACTGGACTGCTTGACCGTGTGCATGGCATTATGAATTCTGAAGACTACCAACAAACGTTTCAGCATAATGCAGGGCCCATTGTGAGAAAGCAGGGTCTCCCTCAGAGGTCATGGGTCTTCCAGCAGGACAATGACTCAAAACACACTTCAAAAAGCACTAGAAAATGGTTTGAGAGAAAGCACTGGAGACTTCTAAGGTGACCAGCAATGAATCCAGACCTGAATCCCATAGAACACCTGTGGAGAGATCTAAAAATGGCAGTTTGGAGAAGGCACCCTTCAAATATCAGGGACCTGGAGCAGTTTGCCAAAGAAGAATGGTCTTAAATTCCAGCAGAGCATTGTAAGAAACTCATTGATGGTTACCGGTAGCGGTTGGTCACAGTTATTTTGGCTAAAGGTTGTGCAACCAAGTATTAGGCTGAGGGTGCCAATACTTTTGTCTGGCCCATTTTTGGAGTTTTATCTGAAATGATCAATATTTTGCTTTTTGCTTCATTCTCTTTTGTGCTTTTTCATTTAAGAGAAATTAAATGAAGATAATAATACCAAAGAATTTGTGTTTGCGATCATTTTCAGGAAGAAACTGAGTATTATCTGACAGAATTGCAGGGGTGTGAATACTTTTGGCCATGACTGTACCCTAAGGTGTACAAATCGCAAATATACACTATAAAACTAAGTACAGTGTATGTCTGCAATGCATTTATGTGCATAAGTGAATGTGAATACTTGTGACATTTCTAGTGATAGTCAGACATTAAAAAGCATACATGGTTTAGTTAAAAGCGCCACAAAAAAAATGTACCTTTAAAAAAAAAAATACCTGCCATTTTTATATGCAGAATGAATAATTAATATATCTATAATGTTATGTATAGCAAAAATATAATCGGAAAAAAAATTGCCACCTCTCATGCCCCAAGAAGTTAATAAAAGTAGATAATTAAAAGGGTTGTCCCATTTCAAAAATTACTCCTCCATAAGCTCCGAGGCATAAAAAAAAAACAACCCACAGACAACTGAGGCTATGTGCACACGCTGCGGATTTTGCTGCGGATCCGCAGCAGTTTTCCATAAGTTTACAGTACCATGTAAACCTATGGAAAACAAAATCCGCAGTGCACATGCTGTGGAAAAAACTGCACGGAAACTCAGCAGTTTATATTCCGCAGCATGTCACTTCTTTGTGCGGATTCCGCAGCGTTTTACACCTGCTCCTCAATAGGAATCAGCAGGTGTAAAACCGCAGGTGAAATCTGCACAAAAAACGCAGAAAATCTGCGGTAAATCCGCAGTGCGGTTTACCTGCGGATTTACTAAAATCAATGTGGAAAAATCCGCACACCATTCCGCAGCGTGTACCCATACCCTGAGATTTAGGCTATGTGTACACGCTGCGGAAAGGTGTGCGGATTTTTCCACACTGATTTTGGTAAATCCACAGGTAAACCGCACTGCGGATTTACCACGGAATTGCAGCCGATTTTCTGTGCTTTTTGTATGGATTCCACCTGCAATTTTACACCTGCGGATTCCTATTGAGGAGCAGGTGTAAACCGCTGCGAAATCCGCACAAAGAATTGACATGCTGCGGAATATAAACCGTTGCATTTCCGCGTGTTTTTTTCCGTAGCATGGGCACTGCGGATTTTGTTTTCCATAGGTTTACATGGTACTGTAAAGTCATGGAAAATAGCTGCAGATCCGCAGCAAAATCCGCAGCGTGTGCACATACCCTTACTCTCTTTAGCTTTGTTGATTGGTTGCACCAGTGAAATTGTCTGCAGCGCTGCAGACAATCATTGAACCCAGTGTCTGATGTAGCCGTCACAATCCACTGAGTTCGGTGATAGATTACATCATGGTAGACATTTTGTCTCTGTCTTTTTCAGGAGTAGTTTGCTTGGAAAACGGCTGAAAAAAAACAACAAAAAACAAGTGATCTGCAATGTGAGGCTGCCGTCACACTATCAGTATTTGGTCAGTATTTTACATCAGTATTTGTAAGGCCGGCGTCACACACAGCGTAAAACAATACGGTCCGTATATTACGGCCGTAATACGCTGAAAAGTCCCGAAAAAAGTGGTCCGTAGCTCCTCCGTAGGCAGGGTGTGTCAGCGTTTTTTGCGCATGGCATCCTCCGTATGTAATCCGTATGGCATCCGTACTGCGTGGTTTTCTCGCAGGCTAGCAAAACCAACATACCGCTATAGAAGTGATCCATGTGTCCCAAAAAGAAAAGAAAATATATATATACTGTCTATTTATATATATATATATATATACATATATATATATATATCAGTAGACACGTATATTAGAGAGAAAAGCCGGTAATTCAGTGCGGTGTACAGTAAAATCACACTGACAGCTTACAGTAGAATAGGTAGAATAAATGTGTACACACAGAATAGGTATATATATATATATATATATGTCAGTGAGACACATATATGTATATATATTAATATTTATTCCAGCGCTATACAGCTTGAAAGCCGGTAATTCAATTACCGGCTTTTTCTTTCTCCTTCCTAAAACCCGACATGATTTGAGACATGGTTTACATACAGTAAACCATGTCTTCTCTCCATTTTTTTTGCAGATTCCACACTACTAATGTCAGTAGTGTGTATCTGCAAAATTTGGCCGTTCTAGCTCTTAAAATAAAGGGTTAAATGGCGGAAAAAATTGGCGTGGGCTCCCGCGCAATTTTCTCCGCCAGAGTAGTAAAGCCAGTGACTGAGGGCAGATATTAATAGCCTGGAGAGGGTCCACGGTTATTGGCCCCCCCCTGGCTAAAAATATCTGCCCCCAGCCACCCCAGAAAAGGCACATCTGGAAGATGCGCCTATTCTGGCACTTGGCCACTCTCTTCCCATTCCCGTGTAGCGGTGGGATATGGGGTAATGAAGGGTTAATGCCACCTTGCTATTGTAAGGTGACATTAAGCCTAATTAATAATGGAGAGGCGTCAATTATGACACCTATCCATTATTAATCCAATTGTAGTGAAGGGTTAAATAAAACACAAACACATTATTTTAATGAAATAAAAACAATGGTTGTTGCAGTATTTTATTCAACGCCCAATCCAGTCACTGAAGACCCTCGTTCTGTGAGTAAAAAAACATAATAAACCAACAATATACTTACCCTCCGCAGATCTGTAACGTCCAACGATGTAAATCCTTCTGAAGGGGTTAAAACATTTTGCAGCAAGGAGCTGTGCTAATGCAGGCTGCTCCTCGCTGCAAAACCCCAGGGAATGAGGCTAAAAATAGATCAATGATCTATATTTAGCTTCATTTGCGGTGAGGCGCCCTCTGCTGGCTGTTCATAGATCGTGGGAAATTATCTAGAAAGCCAGGGAGATTTTATAAAAGAAAGTGTGCTGCTCAGGCATATACAGTAGTTCCCTAACATATTCCTTCTCTTGCTTCAGATTATCTGCTGAAATGGAGAGGAAAATGTACAATTTATCCAAACAACTTGATGTTGAGGAAGTAACAAACATGCTGTTAGATGATAGAGACCTCACACTGAATGAGGATTTAGGAGAGGAAAGTGACATTGATTCTCATGATGAGGTGGAAGAATGTGTCCTGGATTCTGAAACAAAGCAAGATGGTGACAGTGGTGAGGATGAAGAAGTTGGATCATATTATATTGGAAAAGATAAAAATACTAAATGGAACAAGAAGCCATTCCAGAAAAAACGTAGGGAACCTTTAAACATTATTACTCACCTTCCTGCAGTAATAGGAACTGCACGTAATGCAAAAACTGCAGTTGAATGCTGGAACAGTATATTTACAGATGACATTCTGGACTCTATTGTCACATATACCAACCAATATATAGACATTATAAAGGACAAGTACATCTGCAACAGAACCATCAAGCCCACAGATGAAATAGAAGTGCGTGCTTTTTTTGGATTACTGTACCTTGCAGGAGCTTATAGGGCAAATAGACAAAGTTTGGAGGAACTTTGGGGTAAAGATGGGGATGGAGTTGAAAAATTTAGCCTTGTTATGTCCATAAACAGATTCAAGATTCTAATTCGTTGCCTTCGGTTTGACGACAGAACTACCCGAACCGCAAAACACATGACCGACTTGCTCCAATTCGTGATATATTTCAAAGATTTGTTGTAAACTGTAAACAAAGTTATTACCCTGGAGAGAATCTCACTATTGACGAAATGCTCCCTGGTTTTCGTGGTAGATGTGCCTTTCGTCAATATATTCCATCAAAGCCAAACAAATATGGAATAAAAATTTATGCCCTTGTTGATGCCAGTAAGACCTACACTTACAACCTGGAAGTTTATGCAGGAAAACAACCAGAAGGTCCTTACTGTGTGAGCAACAAACCCATTGATGTTGTAAAAAGACTGGCTGAACCCTTATTTGGATCGGGTCGCAATATTACAGCTGACAATTGGTTTACAAGTTGTGATCTGATTGATTATCTGAAAATTCAGAAGCTGTCATATGTGGGAACTGTAAGAAAAAAACAAAAGGGAATTGCCGCCACAGTTTGTAAGTGTGAAAGAGAGACAACAATACAGCAGTATGTTTGCATTCCATAATGGAAAGGCTTTAGTTTCCTATGTACCACATGCCAAAAAAATCGTACTTCTTCTATCAACACTTCATGATGATGCTGCCATCGATCCTGGGACTGGGGCAGAAAAAAACCCGGAGATAATTACATTTTACAATGCCACCAAAGGGGGTGTGGATACAGCAGATCAGATGTGCTCCACTTTCAACGTCAGCAGAAACATCAAACGCTGGCCAATGGTCATATTTTTTGCTATGTTGAATTTGGGTGGTATAAATTCACAAGTAATTTATCTTGAAAACAAGCTTGAACCACTCCGTAGACGATTGTATCTGAAAAAATTGGCCCATGAACTAGTACTTGGAGAGCTACGCAGGAGAAGCGTGAAAACAATCGGTATCCCCTCTCGCCTTCAAGTTCAGCTCAAAAGGTTCCGCCCAGAAGATGATGGTGAAAAGTCACCATCTGCACCACCTCACAAAAGAAGGAGATGCACCACCTGCCAAACGGAAAGTGGAACCAGAAGGCTTTCAAATTATGAATGTCTCAAATGTCATAAAGCAATTTGCCTGACACATGCAAAAATGGTGTGTAATTCTTGCTATTTGCTCTGCAAGTGTGACTTTTCTGGGGAAACCTCAGCATCTACTTCTGATTGAATATGTTTTTAATAGTACTTAAGGTACCTTAAAATTAAGTTTGTGTTCAAAAATTTTCTTTGTACATTTTTTTTTGAGAGAGTCGAACTGGGGACTATTTGACGGGAGTTTTGAAAAGTTTGTATTTCATAGTTATTAGTTTTATGTTAAGTAAATGTTTTTTTTTGCAACTGATTATGTGTAGTCTCTTTTATTACATCCCTATGAAGGTCACTGATCACTTTTAGAACACTGAAATTGCAAACATTAGATATTATAGGTATTTTTCCAGCAGGCGCCTGACAGGCACATTGTATGTGAACTCGTTAGTCCGAATATTGTATGTGACGGAGGGTTAAAATAATGTGTTTGTGTTTTATTTAACCCTTCACTACAATTGGATTAATAATGGATAGGTGTCATAATTGACGCCTCTCCATTATTAATTAGGCTTAATGTCACCTTACAATAGCAAGGTGGCATTAACCCTTCATTACCCCATATCCCACCGCTACACGGGAATGGGAAGAGAGTGGCCAAGTGCCAGAATAGGCGCATCTTCCAGATGTGCCTTTTCTGGGGTGGCTGGGGGCAGATATTTTTAGCCAGGGGGGGGCCAATAACCGTGGACCCTCTCCAGGCTATTAATATCTGCCCTCAGTCACTGGCTTTACTACTCTGGCGGAGAAAATTGCGCGGGAGCCCACGCCAATTTTTTCCGCCATTTAACCCTTTATTTTAAGAGCTAGAACGGCCAAATTTTGCAGATACACACTACTGACATTAGTAGTGTGGAATCTGCAAAAAAAATGGAGAGAAGACATGGTTTACTGTATGTAAACCATGTCTCAAATCATGTCGGGTTTTAGGAAGGAGAAAGAAAAAGCCGGTAATTGAATTACCGGCTTTCAAGCTGTATAGCGCTGGAATAAATATTAATATATATACATATATGTGTCTCACTGACATATATATATATATATATATATATACCTATTCTATGTGTACACATTTATTCTACCTATTGGACTGTAAGCTGTCAGTGTGATTTTACTGTACACCGCACTGAATTGCCGGCTTTTCTCTCTAACAGCGCTGCGTATTTCTCGCAAGTCACACTGCTTGTTCGTGTGTAATCCGTATTTTTCACGCTTCCATAGACTTTCATTGGCGTATTTCTTGCGCAGTACGGTGACAAACGCAGCATGCTGCGATTTTGTACGGCCGTAGAAAGCCGTATAATACTGATCAGTAAAATACGGCAAATAGGAGCAGGGGCATAGAGAATAATTGTGCCGTATTTTTTGCGAGTTTTACGGACGTAGATTCTGCGCTCTTACGTCCGTAAAACTCGCAAGTGTGACGCCGGCCTAAGCCAAAACCAGGAGAGGAACAATTAGAGGAAAAGTATAATAGAAACATATGCACCACTTCTGCATTTATCATCCACTCCTGGTTTTGGCTACAAATACTGATGTAAAATACTGACCAAATACTGCTAGTGTGACGGCAGCCTAAAAGTGACTTGTACATAAGTTCACTCATTTTCAGCTTCTCCTAACCGCTTTAGGTTTTCAAAGATGTAAAATGGTTGAAAGAAGTCAGCAACAAGCTCACTATTAACCCCCGCAGTATGTATATGTGTGTGTATGTATATATATATATATATATGTATATTTATAGAAAAACAAAGAAAATCTTAAAAGACGCTTCAGGAAAAACATCTCTGTTGTGTTCCTGAAAACTCTTCCTATACCAAAAACAATGTGGGCAGGCTGGCTTCTAAAAGACTGCGCACACCCTAGGAGCTCAGTTTTTGTTTTGTGTCCCTGAACCTACAGAGTAGTAATCTTTTAGGCCTGTCTCACACGTCCAGATAATTCCGGTACCAGAAAAATCGGTACCGGAGTTATCCGTGTCCGTGTGCTCACGTGGCACATCAGTGTGGCACACATGCGGCAGCCGTGTGCCGTCCGTGTGCCGACTGGGTACCATACTGACCGTGCAGGAGACAGCACTAGAGTTAAGCGCTGTCCCCTGCTTTGGGTGCTGAATCCAGAATTCATTCCTTCTTCCCAGCAGCGTTCGCTGGAGAGAAGGAATGAAAAATCAGGGGGGGGGGGGGTTTGTGTGTGTTTAAAATAAATATCTCGGTCAGCTCCTGCCTCCCTCCCCCTGTTCGCCCGCCCACTGGCATTAAAATACTTACCCAGCTCCCTCGATGCTTCCTCTCAGCGTCGCAGCTTTCCTGTATGAGCGGTCACGTGGTGCCGCACATTACAGTGATGAATATGCGGCTCCACCTCCCATAGGGGTTGAATTCTGGATTCAGCACCCAAAGCAGGGGACAGCGCTTAACTCTAGCGCTGTCTCCTGCACGGTCCGTGTGGTACCCAGTCGGCACACGGACAGCATCTGTGTGCGGTACGTGTTTACACGGACCCATTGACTTTAATGGGTCCGTGTGATACGTGCGCTCCCACGAACACTGACATGTCCCCGTGTTTTTCAAACAGACACACGGTCCGTGAAAACACGCTGACATGTGCAGAGATACATTTATTTTAATGTGTCTATGTGATTCAGTGTCTCCGGTACGTGAGGAAACTGTCACCTCACGTACCGGAGCCACTGACGTGTGAAACCGGCCTTATACAGGACAACCCATTTAAATTATATGCATCCTCTGTTGACGGCATTGTCAAAATCAAGCCCTTATGTAAACTTAAAAATAAAAAAGATTGGTCTCTGGGAAACTAAAAAAAAAATACTGAACCTTGACGGCCTAAAAATGAACAGGTGTAGCTAGGATCACATCAGTATGCAGGTTTTTTTTATTTTTAATAGTAGTAAAAAATTAAGCAAAGGCTAGGTTCACACGTTCAGTATTTTACCTCAGCATTTGTAAGCCAAAATCGGGAAAGGATCAATCAGAGGAGAAGTATTAATAGAAACATGGCACCACTTCTGTGTTTATCACTCACTGCTGGTTTCGGCTGCCAAATGCTGATGTAAAATACTGACAAAACACTGAACGTGTGAACGTGGCCTTAAAGAAATGGATCTGTCACATAACAGACAAAAATGGCAACGGACAGAACCAATTAAATACAGTACTCAGGTATTTGTTGTTTCTGTTACAGTGTCCATCTTTTTAGAGGTCAAAATGTGCTTGTTGGATCTGTTTTTGTATTGAATATAAATGAAACTTACTACTGAGCCTCCTAACCAATACTACAACATAAAAATGTACCTAGCCTGAGCATTGGAATGTAGAGTGGGCCCCTGGAGTCAGTTCCACTGGTGGGCCCTAGGCACCCCAGTCCGACACTGCCTAAACAGAACAGTCATTCAAAGAGGAGGATCTTTCCCCCAAGCAGCAAGGAAGTAAGAAAACTGCATAGCTTTGAGCTACTAAGAAGACTACACCTCTAACGGATGACCAGTTGAGGGACTGTGTAGCAGGACAGGTGAGTATTTTTTTCACCCTATGTTTATTATAATTTGTTGGCTGGAGAAGCTCCATAACTTGATAAGAAACATTTGATTTGCATCTAACAAATTCAATGTGAGACTAATATCTTTGCCTAACTAAAGCGAACTGTCAAATTATAATTTAGGCAGATTTGTTCTATACTAATTAATAAACAATTTCTACTCAATATTAATAACATCCCAGGGAACATTACTAACATTACTAAAACACATAATTATGAATACAGATTATTATCATTTGTTTACATAGCAGATCATTTTACAAATTAGTCTCAACGAGCATGTTGCGATGGAACGGACGTGGCTTAAATTACTTAGCTTACACTCCCACATCGCCAGGCCGTGATGACGTGGGGCCTGAGTCCCAGGTGGGAAAAGAATGTGGACCCACTGTACCACAGGGGGGACCCAGGCCTATCCGGACTAGGGAAGGGCAGCGACTGGGGTCCATGGCAGCTGAGCATGTGACCAAGGTGGTAACATGCATGACTAGATAACACCGCACAACTTTAGGTATGAAGAAACATAAAGTTTACTGAACAAATTCACCATACAGAAACAAGACATTACAATGCTAGCCTCCGGATTCCGCACATCAAGCAAGGGTGAACATCACAGGACAGCAGTCATCAAACGAAGGAAAGAGGTTATCACTGGTTGATGCAATCCAGGGTCATATGGCACGAGCATATCAGGAGAACATCTCTCTCAGTCCTCAGGCGTAGCACAGGCATATCAGGAGAACATTAGACACCGCCCTCGGACAGAAGTCATCACAGGAAGGACTCCAGGGAACAGGCCGGACATTAGGACACAGGCAAAACACGGACAGCACAGTTCCAGGAACATCAATATAGCAAATTAGGACATTGGCTGGTCAGATCCAGGACACACGGGCAGAGCCATCACCGGGAAACAAGGCTGGAGACTCCCCAGGAACACGTAGGAGGAGCCCATTCAGGAATACAAATGGGACTGACTCAGAAACACAAGCTGGACCACCAGGGCCACAGACTGGATATCTGGACACAGGCTGGACATCTACGATGAAGATAGGACATCTAGACTCTGGACAACAGACACGGCACTAGGCAGAGATAGTATGGCTCCAGGCACCAGGCAGAGATAGTCAGGCTCCAGGCACCAGGCATAGGTCATCAGACTCCAGGCACCAGGCAGAGACAGTCAGGCTCCAGGCACCAGGCAGCAGTCATCAGGCTCCAGGTATCGGGCAGAGGTAGTCAGGCTCCAGGCACCAGGCAATGGTCATCAGCCTCCAGAGTACGGACAAGACCTTGAAAAGAACTCAAGCATTATGTTGCAAGCATCACGGAATCGGACCGGAGCTGGACGGAGCTATAACCACATAGTAATCTCAGCAGAATGTAGTAGACGCTCAGCAGGAACACCGTACTCCATCTTCAAAAGATGAACACAGGTTTATTTTCAAGACACAGGTTACAGAAAACTCACAGTCCCTGAGTACATGGTTCAAGACACAGAAGGACTTCAGGAACATCACACAGCAGGAATTTCCATTCAAGGTCAAGGACTTTGGTACTAACATATAGACAAGATGGGTCCAGGGACAAAGACATCAGCTTTCCCAGAACTGGTAGCAGGCAGAACAGGAGCTGAAGACAAGGCAGACCAGGAGCAGCATGATGGACCAAACACACATGGTTAGGTTCTTCAACCTAATGAGAAGCTCTGGCAATGCCCAACAGGGAAAAATAACTATAAAGGGGAGCTGCCCCTTAGCAATAGGCTGGTGAAACCAATTCAAGCACACACACTGCCCCTAATAAAAGCGGGAAAGGTGTAGTCGTGCACCCTAAGCGCAGACAGAAACCAGTACAGGATAGCCAGCACAGGAACAGAGGTTTAAGGCACCTGGCAGCGGGTGCAAGCCTAGACACATGTGGAAGGTCAGGCACCAGCTGCAAAGGACCTCGCAACCAGTGGATAGCTTCCACAGCGGCAGCCAGGGACCGCACACGCAGATGGTCATGCAGCAGAGCAAAGACTCTACAACACATGTACGGCTACACAGCAGAGCAGGGAACTTAGCAGAATGCAAACAGGTAACAGTGAACAGTATCCCAGATAGTTAGGAGGAAAGTTGCAAAGGGAAAGAGCACAGACATGTAGTGTAACGCCAGGGAAACAAGCTACAAACACACCGGCGTTAGATTATCCCCCTCCTCAGGCCCCCTCTTCTGAAGACCCAAAAGAACAAAAATTCTCAAAAATGTTCACCTAGGTTTGGCGGTAAGTCCCACAGTTCACAATATAGCAGCAGAGTCCATCGATCGAGAAATCCGAACCGTAGACCAAGCGGGGGATCTAGTGGAATCTAGTCCACTTACCAGGTGGGGTCTGAGCAGTCTAATCCACTCACCAGGTGGGGATTAGGAAAAGTCCTGCAGTCCACACAAGCTCAGCGGAATCCATGGTCAGAGCTTACTGTTACAACAGGACTGACATAGCTTAGATTACTAAGCTTATGCTCCCACGTCACCAGGAAAAGAAAAAATTGCAGAAATACTGCAAAAGAAAACCGATCTTGGAGTCCAATGAGTTATAGTATAAAATCACAATAGTTTATTAAATAAATCAGGTATAACAATGGACAATATACAAACAATGTGTTACAACAGTTAAAAACAACAAGGACACACCCAGCAAAAAATGCTGAAAAATTGCTGAAAAAATTGCTGCAGAAATATGTGCATAAAATATACACAAATTATAAGAAAATAGTAAATAAAAATAAATTAATAAGAAGATTTGCAACAACAAAAGGAAATCTAAATCATAAAAAATGTGAAGAAATCAGTGCATAATATTTGTATAAATAATTATAAATCATTTCCATTATATATGTGAAAAATAATCATGTGCAAAGTACAGCGCAGTGTGCAAATATACATAGCTGCACACCAAAGTATTGGTACAGCAAAGAAGACACAAAAAATGCATACAATTATAAAGTAACTTAAATAAATAGTGAGACTCCCAGGTACCTGGATGGCATTCTCACCAGCACACAAAAGAAAACCGATCATAAAGTCCAATGAATTATAGTATAAAATCACAATAGTTTATTAAATAAATCACGTATAACAATGGACAATATATAAACAATGTGTTACAATAGTTAAAAACAACGAGACGAAGACGAAGGCAGCGTCCGGAAATGCGCACTGGGGAGGACGCCATCCAGGTACCTGGGAGTCTCAATATTTATGTAAGTTACTTTATAATTGTATGCATTTTTTTGTGTCTTCTTTACTGTACCAATATTTTGGTGTGCAACTATGTACACGTACAGCACAGTGTGCAAATATACATAGCTGTGTAATGCCAGTCGAAAGAGCTTTCTCTCGCCGATTATCATTGGCAACCACTTGCATTTCCCAGCCTGGCCATAGAATTAGGCTTAATCGCTAATTAAAATCAGACTTGTTAGTCTGGAAAAGGTTCCTGCAATCATACAACGGCCATACATGTGTCATGGCAAAGGAAACGTAAAGCAAGGACTTAGGGCTCACGGTAGGAGCCCGTAACAAAGAGGGTTTTGCAGCAATCTGCACAAATCAATGTTGCAAAGGCAGCTGGCCGGAGCTATGAACAACATCAAGCTGGGGGCGCGATCCTGCACTGTGGGAAATCTTTGCAATAGTTGCATCAGCAGAACTATGGGGTACTCAGATGAGAAATGTGAACATTCGATTTCAAACAAAAAAATATGAGAACCGCAAGGAGCTTGAACCATTTGTCATCTACATCCTTACCCATACTCGCTCTTTTATGCCGGCTAGCACTGCTATGTTTGGAAAATAATGTTTGGTGCCAAGCCTCATTAGTAGTGGAGGTAGACGATAATCTCATTAACTCACTGTTATCTTCTGATTGGCAGATCTTCAGGCCATGTGCCCACGTTCAGGTTTTTTCGCGGTTTTTTCCGCATTTTTTCGCATTTTTTCACACTAAAAACGCTATAAAAACTCATTAAAAACGCATACATTATGCATTCTATCATTTAGAATGCATTCTGCATGTTTTGTGCACATGGATGCGTTTTTTTCCGCGAAAAAAACGCATCGCGGTAAAAAAATGAGCATGTTCATTATTTTTGCGGATTTTCTGCGTTTTTCCCACAATACTATGCATTTGGGAAAAAACGCACAAAAAAGGTGTCAAAAAACGTGAAAAAAACGCATGCAGATTTCTGGCAGAAATGTCCGTTTTTTGTCAGGAAAATTTCTGCACGAAATCCTGACGTTTGCACATACCCTCAGAATCCAGCTTCCCGAAGCACAATCATCGGGTATTCAGTGTCTGCCATCCCTATGGGACACAGTGGCCAATCACTGATGCCTTTAATCTGCACCTCGGTTACACCGGCTACCTGGCAGGTCTATTGTAAGGCGTGGGAGGAGTGGTGCTCTTTAATTCAAGGTAGTCCCGTCGATAGGTGCGAACAATCAAGAGGCGAGGTGATGACGGAATTTTTTGTTCGGCTCAAGGAAAGAGGGGCGTCGGGTACATCGGCGCAACGTAAATTATCGGGAATAGCCTTTTTCTTTCAACTAATGAGGTGGCCTGATGCAAATAGTTCTTTTTCATCAAACAAGCCATTAAAGGCTGGAAAAGGCTTCAGCTGAGTCAGGAATGTCATCGCCCCATTTCTTTGAGTTTATTGCATAATATTATTTCAATATCCCCATCAGTATGCAAGTCACAATACGAAGCAATCCTCGCATCATCAGCTTTTGCTATCTCTTTTTTCGGCGCACTGCGCATTAGCGAGCTGTTGCCGCAGTCAAAAAATGCGTCCGAATGCGGTTTGATTAGTGAGGACATAGTCATATGCAGTGACGCTCTGCGAATTCGAGTGCAAAAATCCAAGTGGCCCAGTATGCCCCCTAAAAATAGTCAAACAATATGCAGCAATAAGACACGAAAGCAGATTTTTTTTCTTTCACATACAGATGGGTCCCCTCTTACCAAGTATCAATTCCAGGCAATTTTCAAGCTATGCTGAGAAAAAAATGGTGTTAATACTAAGGAATATGGGACGCATTCATTTCGAATCGGGCAGCCACAGAAGCAGCTAGTTCAGGAGTATCAGAGGCTGAAGTGCAGAGAATGGGGCGTTGGAAGTCTGCATGCCTCGCCAGATATATAAGACCTGATTTACTCAACACATTTTGTCTCTTACATTCATAGAAGTTTGGATTTTAGGACATTCATATGTCTACTGGGCAGCAAAAAGGTTCAAGCTTCGTCCTGAAGGACAAAATCTAGGCTTCCTGGGTCTAGAAGTTAACGGGAGAGGTATCATAAGGCTACAATGGCAGCAAGTGTTCCAAGAGATAGTTGGCATCTCCAAGAGGGCTAAACATCCAGTAATAATAGTGATACACGCTGGTGGCAATGATCTCGGCAAACAAAAAATCACTGAATTCTACACAGTCGTGACAACAGACATCGAACATTTTACTTGTTTATTCACGGATATAGTGTTGGTGCAGTCAGAGGTAAAACCATGAGCTGTCTGGCAAGAGATGAAAAAGCCATAGAGCGCGCAAGGAAAAAGTTCAAAGTGTAGATATCGAAATTCGTGAGGCGTAAATGTGGGATTGTGGTTCATCAACAACAACTGGAAGGCAATAACTTGGCACTATTGAGATCAGGAGGAGTTCACCTTATGGACATTGGTCTTGATATATTTTTGTCCGGCTTGCAGGACGGAGTCGAACAGGTGCTAATGTTGATGGGTGGGGGTCAGAGTCCTATGTAGGTCATACGTATGATCCTCCATGGTGGAAGATGAGCAGGAGGGCAAAGGTTAATAACCGTTCATTGGCCGACTCGCCTCTCAGTCACGGACAGGACCTCGGCAATGAGCCTGATATGACATGTAGTTGCCTTCCTCTGCGTATGGAATTATTAAACTGTGACAGACTTGTTTAATCCATCTAGGCCTGTCTGTGTTACATTACGGGACTGGTGGGAGGGGGAAGGCACTGTTTAAGACACACAGGTCTCCACAGTCACCAGTACAATATAGTCAGCACAGGAACTAAGGCTTATGGCACCTTGCAGTGGCTGCAAGCCTGGACACATGTGGAAAGTCATGGTGCAGAGGACCTCGCAACCCGTGGATAGCTTTCACAGCGGCAGCCAGGGACCGCACACATGGATGGTTGTGCAGCAGACCAAAAACTCTACAACACATGTACAGCAGAGCAGGGAACTGAGCAGAATCAGGTAACAGTCAACAGTATCCCAGCAGGTTAAGGGGAAAATAGCAAAGGGTAAGAGCACAGACATGCAGAGTAATACCAGGGAAATAAGGTATAAACACATCGGCGTTACACAGCATTTTAACTGGCAACATTTTAATTTTCTTTCTTTATTACACTATTTGAATAGTGTGGGGTAAAATGTTACCGAAAACCGCAACTTTGGTTCTTTTATGGAATTTGCCATGAGAGAGAACTAATGTGAAATTGTGATTGTGACGTGGGGAACTAACAAAATGATAAATGGTAGTGCCTCTTTCTAAACACTTACATGCTGCAGTCCCTGTTGATCACAACAACTGAGGGCTTTAACTGCTTTGATTATGGTTAGCTGTCACCAAGACAGCTTCACATGGGGGATTAAATATCCCCAATCCTCTGGAATTCTGTGCCCCAACACTTCCGGTTATCTACCACATTCGGATCCTTCAGACAGAACCTGAATACCCATCTCTTCAAAAAACTTACAGCTTGCAATAACCATGCTGCAATCTCAACACCACTAGAGCTACTACAGCTCCCAACTTACTTTCTCCTTCCTCATCATCCTGTATATTGTAAGCCCACAAGGGAAGGGTCCTCATCCCTCTGTATCAGTACACCATTGCATCATTGTTAGTTAATTTACTGTAAATGATATCTGTGTTCTGTATGTAACCGCTTTTGATGTACAACATCATGATATCAATGGTGCTACATAAATCTATATATATAATTGTCTAAGGGTTTTTCCGTCTGTCTGTCTTTCTGTCTGTCTGTCTGTCTTTCTGTCTGTCTGTCTGTCCTGGAAATCCCACATCCCTGATTGATCGAGGCCGCCAGGCCTCGACCAATCAGCGACGTGCACAGTATCGACGTGGAAATCCCGTGTCTCTGATTGGTCGAGGCCGCCAGGCCTCGACCAATCAGCGACGGGCACAGCTACGATGATGTCATAAAGGACGTAGACATCCCGCGTCTCTGATTGGTCGAGGCCGCCAGGCCTCGACCAATCAGCAACGGGCACAGCGACGATGATGTCATAATGGTTGCCATGGCGAAGATGATGTCATAAAGGTTGCCTCGACCAATCAGCGACGGGCACAGTCTGCCGCGAATTCTGGAATCGTCATTGTCCATATACTACGGGGACATGCATATTCTAGAATACCCGATGCGTTAGAATCGGGCCACAATCTAGTAAGTAATAATAGTATAATCAGCATCCACCATGTTTGGAGCAAGCTCAGCTTTGGAGCCTGCACTTTGCACACGTACCCAATAACTGCTGTACATATACGACAGATGTCGGTAAAGGGTTTAGAGCTAGATTGCTTTTCACTATGTTGAAATTATGTGGAAATTACTAATAATTAACCTTAAATTACTAAAAATTAATAAAATGGCATTGTTTTTAAATGGAGACTAGAAAATGACAAAGTATAATGAGGTCTAAGGGGTATCGTTTCTCCTTGTGGAGAGTGACATACCATCTGTGGCTTGTCAAGGTAAGGAGGCTTATTCGCCGTGCAACAGCGACACCACCAACCACCACCACCAACAGGTGGCGCTATAGAGTTTAAGTCCTCTTTTTCTCAGAAGAGGCAATTTGCATACAAAGTATAATGATGCATTCCTATATGGTAGACATTTAATATTTTGAAATTTTAATTTGCCAGGTTAACATTTTGGCCAAAAAGAGATACGGTAGACAGATTTTGTATCCCATTCCAAGATATTGGGCTGCTTATTACTGCAAGGATGAAAAGTGAGTGTAATTGGAAAACAAATACAGCAGAATAGATACCAAGTACGCAATACCATTAATCAATTACTATGGCACAATTTATTACTGTGAAACAATTTTAGGCAGATGTACAAAAATGCCGCAAATTAACAATGCCTGCAGACACTCATTATTGTACCACTTTCCAGACCTTTAGCAAACAGTCTTATTTTACATCCAAATATTTCACATTTTCAACTCCTCAGTCCAAAGTAGCTGCTGGCATTTTCTGCACCGTAGTTCATATGATAACAAAGTTGATTCACTTGGCCAGTATTTATTTTTAACACAACTCTTTTATTAAGATCAATATTGGTGAGATGTCTTCAAACAGTAGATGTGCTTAGCTGGCTCACCGTGCTGTCTGTTCTGAGCTGGTGGCACTGCTGGAGGTCTTCCAATTTTAAATCATGATGTGTCTTTCATTTACTCAATATTTGTTGGTATGCTCAATACTGAGAAGCACAGGTTTATATACTTATAGAATTATCCATCAGTCAAAGTCATTATGGAGGTATGAGATTGGCTCCAAATTTATTCTGCAGCAGTACAATGACCCCAAGCATAGAGCCAATGTCATTAAGAAGCATCTTCAGTATAAAGAAGCAGTCCTGGAAATGATGCTATGGCCCCCACAGAGCCCTAATCTCAACATCATCATGTTTATTTCAAATTACATGAAAATACAGAAGGTTTTCATGAGCCTACATCATCAGAAAATATGTGGTTACTAGTCCTCCAAGATGTTTAGAACTACATCCTTTCCTACAGTCATACATTTACCGTATAAGCCCCTACTTTTGCCACAAAAAACTGGGAAAACTTATTGACTCGAGTATAAGTCTAGGGTAGGAAATGCAGCAGCTACCGGTGAATTTAAAAAATAAAAATAGATGCTCCATACCGTTCATTATTGCCCCATAGATGCTCTGTATAAAGCTGTGCCACATATAATGCTCCATATTGTTCATTATTGCCCCATAGATGCTCCATATAAAGCTGTGCCATATATAATGCTCCATACTGTTCATTATTGCCCCATAGATGTGCCATATAAAGCTCTGCCATATAGTGCTCTGCACCGTTCATTATTGCCCCATAGATGTGCCATAGATAGCTGTGCTACCGGTATATATAATGCTGCGGCTACTGCAATAAAAAAAAAAATGCCATACTCACCTCTCTTGCTTGCAGCTCCTCAGCGTCCCGTCCCGGCGTCTCTCTGCACTGACTGTTCAGGCAGAGGGCGGCACGCGCACTATATGCGTCATCGCGCCCTCTGACCTGCACAATCAGTGCAGAGAGACGCCGGGAAGATGGAGCGGCGTCCGGCGTGTAGAACGTGGACAGGTGAATATGAAATACTTACCTGCTCCCGGCGTCCCGCTCCTTCTCCCGGACAGCTGGTCTCCGGGTGCCGCAGCCTCTTCCTCTATCAGCGGTCACCGTTACCGCTCATTAGAGAAATGAATATGTGGCTCCACCCCTATGGGAGTGGAGTCCATATTCATTTCTCTAATGAGCGGTCCCATGTGACCGCTGAACAGGGGAAGAGCTGCAGCACCCGGAGACCGTGGGACTGCAGGGACAGCGCCAGGAGCCCCGGAAGCAGGTGAGTAGGCCTCAGCCCTCTCTCCTCCTCACCCGCCGACCCCACCGCCGACCGTGATTCGAGTATAAGCCGAGAGGGGCACTTTCAGCCCAAAAATTTGGGCTGAAAATCTCGGCTTATACTCGAGTATATATGGTATATACATGGCAATGCACAAGTTTTGGACAGTTGAGGGAAAAATGCTGCAAAGTTAGAATACTTTCAAAAATAGAAGTGTTAATAGTTTATTTTAATTGATTAATTATAAATCTATTTATAGCTAGCTACTGTATATATAAAAGTAAGCTAAATATATATATAGTGCTCAGTGCTCAGCATGCAAAATAACATGACACTCTCCAAAACATGCAGCAAAATCTGTGCTCCCAAAGTCAAATGACCTTCCTTCTGCTGAGCCTGGTAGTATGCCCAGACAACAGTTAGCATCCACATTATGGCATTATTATGGTATGGAAGACCTATAGCACTTAAAGAAACACTCCAGCAATTTTTTTTCAGCACTGGACTGGTGAAATTATTTCACCCTGACCCTAGTATTATACTTACCAGCCACCGTCTTCAGCTGCTTCCGGGGCAAATCAAGTCTCATGCCACCATCTGACCACAACTTATGACTAGCCTGAAGTCAGCAGTAACAGTCACAAGAACTCAATGCAAGTCTGTGAGAGCCTTGGTCTTGCTCTCATAGGCTTACGTTGAGAAGTAGCTTTCATATTGCTCCAGCAAACACTGGAGCAATCTGGGAAATCACAAACGTCTGGAGACCGACCAGAGCGGTGACAATATAAGATGAAGACAGTGGCTCGTAAGTATAAGACTAGGGGCAGAGAACTTAGATTAGTAGCATCAGTTTGGCACTCCAATACAAAAAAAATGCCGAAATGGTGCTTTAACTATTTATAGATGTTTGTCTCCATAAGTGAGTACAATGTTTTGGAGACCAAAATGGAATATTTACAATTTATTCTATGCAACATCCACTACTTGTTTATTTTTAGAAAACACTTATTGGGCCAAAATAGTCCCTACACCCATATATGAATTCCCTGAGTAATGTAATTTCCATAGTGGGGTCACTTATGGAGGCAGGGGATACAGCTGTTGTGGCATCTCAGAGGATTTGTAAATTACGCCCATAAACTCTTCCAGTAAAATCTGTGCTTCAATAGTCAATTGGCACTGTTTACTTTCTGAACTTTGCCATGTCCCCAAACTGTTGTATCCAACCACATGTGTGGCACTGCAGCATTTTGTAATAAATTGTGACGTCCATTTTCTCTTGTCTTGTTCACTGTCCCTTGAGAAAATTTAGAAACTGGTAAAAATACATGTAGTTAAATTTGGGGGAAAAATGAAAATTGCTGCTAAACTATTCAGCCTTTTAACATCCTAACAAAAAGTTAAAACAAAAATTATGCTGACATAACATGTATATTGTAAATGTTATTTATTAACTATTTTGTCCAGTATGGCAATCTGTTTGAAGTGCTTAAAAAGTCAAAGTTTAAATATTGCTAATTTTTCAAAATGTTTGTCAATTTTCAGATAGTTTTCTAACCATTTGAGTCATCTTCTCCCGTTTTTATCTGTTTTCAGGTGAGATTTTCATATTGCTCATGCCTGCTACTTATCACAGGTGACTTTGAACGAGCATCACATGCTTGAAATAAAGATTTTTACCCAAATTTTTGGAAAGGAGCAAACAATTTTGCCCTGGACCTTTTTTTTCATGTGAGGTTTCATCCAATTGGCCTTTTTACCCTGTTTTTGTGTTTTTCCAATACACTCAAAGGAAATAAAGATATGTACAACAATGATATTCTTGATATTATCAATCCCACACTCTGCTGGTTATTTGCGAAAATTTTATATAATGTACTGGATATATGTAAAAAAATATCCAAGTTACTATTTTTACCCTTTATTCTTATCCACATGTAAAAATTAGAGTTAAAGGGAATCCCTCTTAACATTTAATCTGTCCAAATCTCTTTTTTCCCTCTTTATCTTCAGTGACTCAAAGGATATGGAAAAAGATCAGATACAAGGTTTCACAGTGGATACTATCACACATTATGCAAAAGCGTATGCTTATTTTATGCTTAAAATTAAAAATTACTAAGCCAGCCAATATTGGACTGTGATGCCTGGGGCCCATGGGTAGAAATGACTCTAGGGGCCCACACTAGAACAACTACAGTGGGGCAAAAAAGTATTTAGTCAGTCAGCAATAGTGCAAGTTCCACCACTTAAAAAGATGAGAGGCGTCTGTAATTTACATCATAGGTAGACCTCAACTATGGGAGACAAACTGAGAAAAAAAAATCCAGAAAATCACATTGTCTGTTTTTTTATCATTTTATTTGCATATTATGGTGGAAAATAAGTATTTGGTCAGAAACAAAATTTCATCTCAATACTTTGTAATATATCCTTTGTTGGCAATGACAGAGGTCAAACGTTTTCTGTAAGTCTTCACAAGGTTGCCACACACTGTTGTTGGTATGTTGGCCCATTCCTCCATGCAGATCTCCTCTAGAGCAGTGATGTTTTTGGCTTTTCGCTTGGCAACATGGACTTTCAACTCCCTCCAAAGGTTTTCTATAGGGTTGAGATCTGGAGACTGGCTAGGCCACTCCAGGACCTTGAAATGCTTCTTACGAAGCCACTCCTTCGTTGCCCTGGTGGTGTGCTTTGGATCATTGTCATGTTGAAAGACCCATCCACGTTTCATCTTCAATGCCCTTGCTGATGGAAGGTGGTTTGCACTCAAAATCTCACGATACATGGCCCCATTCATTCTTTCATGTACCCGGATCAGTCGTCCTGGCCCCTTTGCAGAGAAACAGCCCCAAAGCATGATGTTTCCACCACCATGCTTTACAGTAGGTATGGTGTTTGATGGATGCAACTCAGTATTCTTTTTCCTCCAAACACGACAAGTTGTGTTTCTACCAAACAGTTCCAGTTTGGTTTCATCAGACCATAGGACATTCTCCCAAAACTCCTCTGGATCATCCAAATGCTCCCTAGCAAACTTCAGACGGGCCCAGACATGTACTGGCTTAAGCAGTGGGACACGTCTGGCACTGCAGGATCTGAGTCCATGGTGGCGTAGTGTGTTACTTATGGTAGGCCTTGTTACATTGGTCCCAGCTCTCTGCAGTTCATTCACTAGGTCCCCCCGCGTGGTTCTGGGATTTTTGCTCACCGTTCTTGTGATCATTCTGACCCCACGGGGTGGGATTTTGCGTGGAGCCCCAGATCGAGGGAGATTATCAGTGGTCTTGTATGTCTTCCATTTTCTAATTATTGCTCCCACTGTTGATTTCTTCACTCCAAGCTGGTTGGCTATTGCAGATTCAGTCTTCCCAGCCTGGTGCAGGGCTACAATTTTGTTTCTGGTGTCCTTTGACAGCTCTTTGGTCTTCACCATAGTGGAGTTTGGAGTCAGACTGTTTGAGGGTGTGCACAGGTGTCTTTTTATACTGATAACAAGTTTAAACAGGTGCCATTACTACAGGTAATGAGTGGAGGAAAGAGGAGACTCTTAAAGAAGAAGTTACAGGTCTTGATTGTTTGTTTCTGACCAAATACTTATTTTCCACCATAATATGCAAAAAAAAATGATAAAAAAACAGACAATGTGATTTTCTGGATTTTTTTTTCTCAGTTTGTCTCCCATAGTTGAGGTCTACCTATGATGTAAATTACAGACGCCTCTCATCTTTTTAAGTGGTGGAACTTGCACTATTGCTGACTGACTAAATACTTTTTTGCCCCACTGTATAAGCTGTTATACCCATTAGAATGGACTGCAAAATACATATCGCTCGAGTACATCTACTGTGCTCACAACATAACTCGGTTGTTCAATTAAGGCTCGCTTGCATTAAAGGGGTTCTTCAATGAAAGTAGGTTATCACCTATTCACAGGATCGCTGGTAGTCCGACCATTGGGACCCACATGGATCAGAAGTACAGGGAACTTTTATCCCTGATGGGGCATTTTTATCCCTGTTCAAAATGGAATAGCAGGTCAGAGGTTTGAATGGAAAATGCAAGTGACTAGCACACTCCAAAAGTGTTGTGATGCAAAGTGGGGGCGTGCTTCCTGTTGCTGATTAGGCGGATAGTGTGCACTATTCTTGCAGCCCAGACTGGCGGTATATACCGTGTGGCCCCTGCTTCATTCAGCAGTTTGCGCCTACCCCTTGAGCACTATTTTGCAGCCCATACTGGCGGTACATACCACGTGCCTCCTGCTTCATTCCGCAGATAGTGTCAGTCCGTGACACACTACCCTATCTCAGTAGCTTGTTTCTACCTCATGCGCACTATTTTGCAGCCCATACTGGCAGTACATTCCGCGTGGCTCCTGCTCCATCCAGCAGTTAGTGTCACTTGTGACACACCATTGTATCTCTGCGGCTTGTGCCTACCCCCGCGACCTATATGTCTTCAGGCTTCTTATTGATGCAATCTAACTTTGCTACTCGGGGCTTCTCTAAGCATACTAGTATATTAGCACACTGATGAAGGTCCTGTAACGACCGAAACGTTTGTGAATACTGTATGTAAATAAAACCCCCACTTTGCATCACAACACTTTTGGAGTGTGCTAGTCACTTGCATTTTACAAAAAGGCTTGGGAACCTATGACCGTGCACCTCCTCCTTTTGGCTGTGCTGAACATTTTCTATATAACTAGAGGTTTGAATGGTGCTCCATTCATTTTCTATAGGGCAGACAGGAAAAGAAAGCGCAATGCTCAGCAGCCCTATAGGGAATGAACGGAGACGTGGTTGAGTCAAACATGCCGTTCCATTCTAGCATGAATAAAAATTCCACATTTTTGCTTTTTACTGAGTGATTCAAGTCCCAACAGTCGGTGATAACTTGTCTTTACTCTAAAAGTTAAGTTAATCTCTGCTATTTTTTATAGTATGTCATAGAACAGGGAAGAGTTAAACTTTTTACAAATTTAATCTTCAATGGAAATAAAGAATTTTTTTTTTATAGCACACAGAACAATTTATCTCCTTACACAACACAATCCAGTGGACAAACAACCCACACCATAACCAGACCGCATATTAGCACTACATATTGATCAAATAATACCAAATTCAAGGAAAAAATGCCACCACACCATAGACAGACCATGGTGACCAAATAATATCACATTCTGTACAAGAGACAAATACTGCCACATCATGTGACTGGACCAGACATTACCACCACATAATATGCAGTGGGGAAAAAAGTATTTAGTCAGCCACCAATTATGCAAGTTCTCCCACTTAAAAAGATGAGAGATGCCTGTAATTGACATCACAGGTACACCACAACTATGAGAGTAAAAATGAGAAAATAAATCCAGAAAATCACCTTGTCTGATTTGATAAGATTTATTTTGCAAATTATGGTGGAAAATAAGTATTTGATCACCTAAACACATACAAGATTTCTGGCTCTCACGGACTTGTAACTTCTTCTTTAAGAAGCTCCTCTGTCCCCCACTCATTACCTGTAGTAATGGCACCTGTTTGAACTTGTTATCAGTATAAAAGACACCTGTCCACAACCTCAAACAGTCACACTCCAAACTCCACTATGGTCAAGACCAAAGAGCTGTTGAAGAACACCGGAAACAAAATTGTAGCCCTGCACCAGGCTGGGAAGACTGAATCTGCAATAGGCAAACTGCTTGATGTGATGAAATCAACGGTGAGAGCAATAATAAGAAAATGGAAGACATATAAGACCATTGATAATCTCCCTCGATCTGGGGCTCCACGCAAGTTCTCACCCTGTGGAGTTAAAATGATCACTAGAACGGTGAGCAAAAATCCCAGAATCACATGGGGGGACCTAGTGAATGACCTGCATAGAGCTGGGACCACCGTAATAAAGGCTACCATCAGTAACACACTACACAGCCAGGGAGTAAATGGCGGACTGGCTAGTCTGGCTAGTAAATGGCGGACGATCAGCGTCTACAAAAGTACATCCAGCAGCTGAAGGGTAGGTTGGCAGCTCTTGAACACAAAACCTCGGCCGTGGATGTCACCGCAGTTGCTGTACAGGCTGCTAGCGTAGCTGCAGCCAGATGGTCCCTGTTCTTCTTCCTTTTCACCCTCCATTTTCTCTCCGGGGAGAAAAACATTCGTGCCGACGCTATCTCTCGCTCCGTTGTGTCATCTGAGGAGGAGGAAGAGGAGCCTCAGCTTATTGTCCCTTTTGAGAGCCTGAGAATCGTGGTTCCGGTCTCGCTAGAGTCTGTGCCCCCCGGGCAAGACCTTTGTACCATCACATTTGCAACCGGAGGTTCTCACTTAGGCTCATTCGTCCAGGGTGGTGGACATTTTGGGTCCAAGAAGACATCTGAACTGCTGTCGAGGACATATTGGTGGCTACATATGGCCCGTGACGTCGGGGACTATATTCAGGCATGTGTCTCAAGCGCCAAGAATAAGTCTCCTTGACAACGGCCAGCTGGGTTATTTTATCCCCTGCCGGTGGCAGACAGGCCCTGGGAGATGGTCGGAATGGACTTTGTGGTGGGTTTACCCAATTCCCGTGGCTGTACCATCATTTGGGTAATCACCGACCATTTCTCTAAAATGGTGCACTTGGTGCCTCTTCCACAGCTACCTTCTGCACGGGCCTTGGCAGCGTTGATTATAAAACACATTTAACGCCTACACGGTATGCCGGACAAAATTGCCAGTGACCGGGGTCCCCAATTTGTGTCTCGGTTCTGGAGAGAGCTTTGTCATCTACTCAGCATCGAGTTGAGGTCCTCCGCTGATGCACACTGGTGCCCCGCTCTGACCTTTGCTCTTGGCGATTTAGTGTTGCTCTCCCCCCGTAACATCAGGCTGCGAGTTGAGTCCACTATGTTTGCACCTCTCTACTTGGGTCCCTTCAAGGTCCTTGAACAGGTTAGCCCTTTGGTCTACCGTCTGGCCCTTCCTCCACACCTAGGTATCCCGACACCTTTCATGTGTCCCTCTTAAAGCCCGTACACATGTCCCGGTTTTCCGAGTCATCTGCCAGGACATCGGGTTCATCTACGGACGATTACGAGGTGAATGCCATCTTAGGGTGCAAGGTGGTACGTGGCAAATAATTTTATTTGGTGGACTGGAAGGGTTATGGCCCAGACTACTGGGAGCCTGCTGAGCACATTCGAGCTCCGAAGCTCATTGCTGCCTTTGAGCATAGTGAGGTCCAAGGAGGGGTGGGCCCTAGGAGGGGGGGTAATGTTAGGTGTCGAGTTCCCGCCACTGCACAGGGGGAATCTCGAACCACCTCCGCTGTGGTCCTCCATTCTTCTCCCGTCACAGTGGAGTCTGCTCAGCGGAGACGTCGGTCCCAGCGTCTGGCTAGGGCAGATACTCTGCGCTTGGTTACTGCTGCTCTTCCAGGGTCAGCCATTGTAGCCAGTACTGGTCAGCGGCGAGCAGACGTCTCTGGGACTAAGTCCTGCTTTTCCCCTTCTGAGCATGCCCAAGGGAGGACCTCTCATTGGAGGTCGGGGGTCACACACTCAGGTCCTGTAGCAGCTCCCATTGGTCCTCTAGGAAGGTCCTGAATTTGCTGCAGCTATAAAAGGTTTGCATGGCCGCACGGCCATGCGCTAGTGTCATTTGTGTTTTGTGCTTGTCACCAGTAATACTCTGCCACTCAGGCTACACGTGGAGAGTGTCTGATAGCCGTGGGAAATTACATAGGCAGGTAGCTAGCGTCAGTGGGGGCAATTAGTCGCTTGGTTTAGCTTCTGGTTCCTTCATGTGTGCGGTTAGCACAGAAGAGTTCCAGAGCAAGCACAACCCTAGTTAGGGTTTTAGTCCCACTAATTATTTCACGACTCTGTGAAGTAACAGGGTTCATGCTGATACTGACCGGGTGATGGAACTCGCATCTACTCTGACATTGTCCGCCATATAGGGCCTCCATTTCTCTAGCAGCAGGCTTCTCTCCTGCATGGTGGACCCCGGGCTGCGAACGCACCTATTACAACTCATATATTTACTCAGTGCGTTCGGTCAGCCGTAACAGTGTCTTTCAGCATTATAATGATCCCAAGCACACCTCCAGGGAAATGAAGGAGTGGCTACGTGAGAAGCATATCAAGTTCCTGGAGTGGCCTAGCCAGTCTCCAGATCTCAACCTCATAGAAAACCTTTGGATGAAGTTGAATGTCCATGTTGCCCAGCAACAGGCCCAAAACATCACTGCTCTAGAGGAGATTTGCATGGAGGAATGGAACAGCATACCACATACAATGTGTGCCAACCTTGTGAAGACTTACAGAAAACGTTTGACCACTGTCATTGCCAACAAATGATATATAACAGTATATTGAGATGAACTTTTGTTAATGACCAAATACTTCTTTTCCACAATAATTTGAAAAATAAATCTTGTCAAGTCACACAAGGTGATTTTCTGGATTTGCTTTCTCATTTTGACTCCCATATCTGTGGTCTACCTATGATGTCAATTACAGGCCTCTCTCATATTTTTAAGTGAGAAAACTTGCACAACCGGTGGCTGACTAAATACTTTTTTCCCTACTGTATATTATACATATAACACTACCACTGTATATCATATATAGCTTAATTGTACAGGTAATACAGTGATCACCAGCGATATTATACACATTTCTCTGTGTATAGTGTATATGTACAACTAAGACAATAATCACCAGGGACATTTTACACAGGAGCTCTGTACATAGTGTATAATATTCAGGTAATACTGTTATCACGAGTGACATTATACACCAGAGCTCTTTATATAGTGTATAGTGCTCAGGTAATACAGTGAACACTGGTGACATTAGACACAGGTGCTCTGATTATAGTGCATATTATACAGGTAATACAGTGATGACTGGTGACTTTATACACAGAAGCTCTTTATATAGTGTGCAGGTTAATACACTGATCTCCGGTAACATGCACAGGAGCTCTGTGCATAGTGTAATTGTACAGGTAAATCCAGTAGCTCATCAGTAATGTCTTCATTTTAAGTCATAAAGACCAGAAGTTTTTCCAGCCATGAGTTATCTTTACAGAATGAAGCATAAATACATTTATGGGTGACCACTCTTTTTTCCCACTTATACACTGTGGCGGATGAAGAAAAAAAAGTGACATAGTGCTTCTCTACTGCCTTGCACTGTTAGAGTACCTATCTTTTAATTCCCACACAGAAACAGTATCACCAAGAATAAAATATGTTACAGCAGAGATGTTACTTTTTGACAGTGTCACAAGAGAAATTACCCTTCTCCTGTGGCTGAAATTCAGTATAAATTCTTATGCCCCTTTTTATGGACCATATTCAATAATAAAATTCCTCTCTGTGCTCACAGTAGTAATGTTCATCTTTATGCCTTCCTAGTGGCACCCGTACAGAAATAGCATCCACCTTTGTTTTGCTTTGATACATTTGGATATTGTAAATTGTGGTCCGATTAATTGAAATCTAATAAAATATGATCTCAACAGGGGGCATTGCTATTGTATGGGGCCACAATTGGGGGCATTGTTACAGTCCCCCATTGTGGCTCCAGGCATTAATAAAGTTCACCTCTGTGGTCTCTTATAGTATAATGTTCCCCATTTTGTCTTCTAACATAAATATAAAGTCCCCCTCAGTGGCCCTCATACAATATAACAGTATAATGGCCCCAATTCAATATAATTTCCCTATTCTGGCTTCCATAATATATAATATCCCTCTTTTTTGCTCCATGTTATCTCCCTCTTTTACAAATACATAATAAAATGTCCTCATTTTGGCTACCATACTCTGACTCTCATAATGTATAATGTTGCCATTCTGGTCAATGTATAATGTAACGTCCCTATTCTTGCTCCCATAATTCTTAATATCCCCATTCTGGCCCTCATATAATGGAATGTCCCTCTTCTGGCCCTTATACTATATGATATTGTCATTCTGGCTTCATATGGTAAATCGTTCCAATTTTTGACCCCGTATAGTATATTCTCACCATTTTGTCCTCATATATAGTATAATGTCCCCATTCTGGTTCCAATATAGTACATTTTCTCCATTCTGACCCCCATGCAAAATAATGTCCAACGTACTATATAAGGGCTAAATAATAATGCCTCTCGCTCAACCTCTGTAAAGTGTAATGTCCCCCATATTGTGCAATGTCCCCTTCTCTTGCCCATATATACAGGGCCGTATTTAGAGTTTGTGCTGCCCTAGGCACTTTTAGTGCTGCCTCCCCCATTGGTATGACTAAGGGCTCATACTCACATGCAAGAAACTTGGATGAGTGTCGCACGTCAATACCCAGCACTGAGATCGGAGTCTGTGGCCGCATATCAGTACACGCTCTGCTCCTGAGTGCCGGTATTGATTTGCGACACTCATCCGAGTTTCTCACATGCAAGTAAGAGCCCTAATGCCGACACTGTCGGCAGTGACTTAAGCTACTTTCACATCAGCGATTTTTGGCATTCACGGCACACACACATACAGCTCCGCACACACACATACAGCCCCACACATACAGCCCCACACATACAGCTCCGCATGCACACATACATCCCCGCACACACATATTCAACCCCACACATACACATACAGCCCCACACATACAGCTCCGCACACACACATACAGCCCCGCACACACACATACAGCCCCACACATACACATACAGCTCCGCACACACACATACACAGCCCCCCACACACATACTGCTCTGCACACACACAGATACATACAGCTCTACACACACAGCTCCGCACACACATACAGCCCCACACATACACATATAACCCCACAAATACAGCTCCGCACACACGCATTCAGCCCCGCACACACACACATATAGCACTGCACACACACATACACATACAGCTCCGCACACACGCATACATAGCCCCCCACACACATACAGCTCTGCACACACACACATACATACAGCTCCACACACACACACACATACAGCTCTGCACACACATACAGCTCCGGACACACACACACTCATACAGCTCCAGACACACACATATACAGCTGCACACACAGCTCTGCACACACACCCACAGCTCCACACAAACACACACACACATATATACAGCTCCGCACACACACACATACAGCTACACACACGCAGCTCCGCACACACACACACAGCCCCCCACACACATACATACAGCTCCGCACACACAGCTCCGGATATACACACAGCTCCACACATGCACATATACAGCTACACACATCGCTCCGCACACACACACACATATAGCTCCGCACACACATATACAGCTACACACACAGCCCCCCCACACACACACATACAGCTCCACACGCACACACACATACAGCTTCGCACACACAGCTCCGGACACACACACATACAGCTCTTCACACACACATATACAGCTACACAAACACACACATATACATCTCCTCACACACACATACATATACAGCTACACACACACATATTTAACATTAAAAATGCATGCGTTTTTTTTTGTATGCGTTTGGCCGCGTTTGACGATGCATGCATCGTTTCTATGCTTGCGTTTTTTTTGTGGAAATGCAACATGTAGTAATTTCTAGAGGCGTTTTTTTGCCGCAAAAAAACGCATGTGTTTTTTTCCGGCAAAAAAACGTATTGCTGTCTATGTAAACACATGCGTTTTTAAGCACATGCGTTTGGTTGAGTTTTTAAATGCATGCGTTTCAATAGAAAAAAACAAGTCTACACACTGATAACCCACCCCCCACCATCAAGGTGATAAAGGGATCCAAACCCTAACCCTAACCCTAACCCTAGGGATCCAAACCCTAACCCTAACCCTAACCCTAGCCCTAACCCTAACCCTAGGGATCCAAACCCTAACCCTAACCCTAGGGATCCAAACCCTAACCCTAGCCCTAACCCTACCCCTAGCCCTAACCCCTAACCCTAACCCTAGGGATCCTAACCCTAACTCTAACTCTAGCCCTAACCCTACCCCTAACCCTAACCCTAGGGATCCAAACCCTAACCCTAACCCTAACCCTAGGGATCCAAACCCTAACCCTAGCCCTAAACCTACCCCTAACCCCTAACCCTAGGGATCCTAACCCTAACCCTAACCCTAGGGATCCAAACCCTAGCCATTTCTATTTATAGTGGGTTTTCTAGTTGATTTTTATTATTGGCAGCTGTCACACACTAAAGACGCTTTTTATTCCCAAAAATATTTTTTGCGTTACCACATTTTGAGAGCTACAATTTTTCCATATTTTGGTCCACAGAGTCATGTCACACACCCTCTGTAGTCCCATTGGCGATGTCTGGATCTTGATTTTTCTCTTGTGAAATTTCTCATCATGCGTATCAAAAACGCAAACGTAGGAAAAAACGCATGTAAACGCGTAAAAACGCGGCGTTTTTTTACCGCATACGAAAATGCATGCGTCTAAAAAATGCAGCGTTTGTACGCGTTTACATGCATTTTTTTCTCCACCTGTGGATGCGTTTTAAACGCTGCGTTTTTAAATGCAAATGTGAAACTAGCCTTAGCCTGTTTTTCCTACAAAGGGAAATAGATGTGTCAACTTCTTACTCTCACAATGACTTACAATTTACAGTCAAATAAGTTACTTCTAGAGAGCCTCACTATTTTTAGCTATTGAGATTAACTTTAAGACAGCAGTTGTTTGTTGTAATAAACATTATGTAAATTAAGGTCTTAATATCCTTCCATCTAACTAGCATTGATGTTATTTGACGCCTTGCTTTTCTAGAATTCTCAAATGAATTCTGACTCGTTCACATAGTTGTTTCATTCTTTTTAACTTAACTCTCTTATGCACATCTTCATTAGTGAAAATGTTCAATAATATTCCCAGTTGCATATACTATTATCTATGATTTACATTATAATGCATTAATTCGAAATTATGTTGTAAAATAGCATGTTACATTATCTTTATATGCATTGTCTTTCTTACCTTACACACTTAAAGGAAATCTGAGGGAGACATAATAGAATTAGCCAATATTTTAAAATTCACTTCACCAAATTTTTCTCAGAAATTTAATTTACGGTGAATAAAGTCATGCAAACTTCAATACTGGAAAGCTTGTAATTGCTGATAAAACACACTTGGAGGACAGGAGAGAGGGAAAATCTTGCTTACCATAGCTTACACTCTTAAGGGGAGAAAGCGGGGACCCCACTGACCATTAGAGTTTACACTCTCCTTAAGATTGAGACATACCTACCGTGTTTCCCCGATAGTAAGACACCCCCGAAAGTAAGACGTAGTGGGGGTTTTAGCGGGGTCGGCTAATGTAAGACGTACCCCGAAAGTAAGACGTAGTAAATAGAGTTGAGCGACCTTGACCTTTTTAGAGTCGAGCCGGGTTTCGCGAAACCCGACTATCTCAAAAGTCGGGTCGAGTGATATCAGCCGATTATGACGTAAAGTCGGGATCGACCGAAACACGAAACCCAATGCAAGTCAATGGGGCAGCATAGTCGTCAGTGAGTGGGGGCCAGGAAAACACCTAGAGTGCCCATTTTAATGTCAAAACCATCCATTCTTCTTAATGAAGCTTGTCAAGCGTAATTTACCTTATAATAATTGGAAGGCATTTGAAATTGGGGTTCATTTGGCTAAAGTTGTGGTGGGTAGGGCTGGTTCAAGTAATTAGTGGGCCCAGGAAATCTGGACCACGTCACGGCAGTGGAGCAGGGAGAGGTAAGTATTTCAACTTTGCAAGTGCTGTGAACCTGAGCAAGCAGGGGGGGCCCACTCGTTGGCATTGGCACTGGCACAGGGCCCCTCAAAGTACAGCGGTGTGTTTGCACGGCGGGGGCTCCTCCCACCGGCAGCAACACTTTTGCGTACTATGAGAGGCCCTGTGCCAGTGACGTCGCCAACTAGTATTCCTCCCCCCACCTGATGAAGGAACCTGCACTTTCATCTGCACCTTCCTCTTTGTCCCCGTGTAAGGTGGTATGGTATGCGGGAAGAGCAACCTGACTTTCAGCAGGGTCACAATGTTGTTGTGTAGCGTGCACGGGGAATGTTGCGTTATGGGTCAATGTACCAGCAGACTCATCTATCACTGGCTGGGCAATGGGCAGGATGAGGAGGAAACACAGATATAGGCCCAAAGAATAAAGTTGGCTAAATGCAGTTCAAAATTGGTAACACAGGAATAACCAGGGGGCATTGCAGTGGAGGACAACTGGAATGAGAGGCTGACACAGAGAGTAGGCCCAAATCAGTAAGTAGAAGAAATGCAGTTCAAAATTGGCAACCGTAGTAAACAGGCGGCACAGCTTTGTTCAGTGGAGAACAGCAAGGAGTGGCAGACACCGATAGTAGGCCCCAACCCAACTAGTAGGCCAAATGCAGTCTAAAGGCCCCTTCACATTAAGCGACGCTGCAGCGATACCGACAACGATCCGGATCGCTGCAGCGTCGCTGTTTGGTCACTGGAGAGCTGTCACACAGACCGCTCTCCAGCGACCAACGATGCCGGTAACCAGGGTAAACATCGGGTAACTAAGCGCAGGGCCGCGCTTAGTAACCCGATGTTTACCCTGGTTACCATGCTAAAAGTAAAAAAAAACAAACACTAGATACTTACCTACCGCCGTCTGTCCTCCAGCGCTGTGCTCTGCTTCTCTGCTCTCCTCCTGTACTGTCTGTGAGCCGGAAAGCAGAGCGGTGACGTCACCGCTCTGCTTTCCGGCGCACAGACAGTACAGGAGGAGAGCAGAGCACAGCGCTGGAGGACAGACAGCTGTAGGTAAGTATCTAGTGTTTGTTTTTTTTTACTTTTAGCATGGTAACCAGGGTAAACATCGGGTTACTAAGCGCGGCCCTGCGCTTAGTTACCCGATGTTTACCCTGGTTACCAGTGAAGACATCGCTGGATCGGTGTCACACACGCCGATCCAGCGATGTCCACGGGAGATCCAGCGACGAAATAAAGTTCTGGACTTTATTCAGCGACCAACGATCTCCCAGCAGGGGCCTGATCGTTGGTCGCTGTCACACATAACGATTTCATTAACGATATCGTTGCTACGTCACAAATAGCAACGATATCGTTAACAATATCGTTATGTGTGAAGGTACCTTAACATTAACAACTACTTAACGAGCGCCTGAAAACGGAATTTCAGGACAGGAAACCAGGAGAACAGCAAGGAGTGGCAGACACCGATAGTAGGCCCCAAACCAACTATTACGCCAAATGCAGTTGTTCCGTTTAACCACAATTTAATGAGAGCCTGAAGATAGAAGTTCAGGAAAGGCAATCTGGAGAACACCTTGGAGTGGAACACACCATCTCTCTACACCCCATACCCAATTTGTAGGCCTAATGCAGTGTAGTTTCCAAGAACTACTAAACGAGAGCAGGAAGATCGAAGCTCAGGAAAGGCAACCTGGAGAACACCTTGGAGTGGAACACACCATCTCTCTACACCCCATACCCAATTTGTAGGCCTAATGCAGCGTAGTTTCCAACAACTACTAAACGAGAGCATGATGATCGAAGCATTGGCGAGGAAACCTGGGGAACACCTTGGAGTGGAACACACCATCTCTCTACACCCCATACCCAATTTGTAGGCCTAATGCAGCGTAGTTTCCAACAACTACTAAACGAGAGCCGGAAGATCGAAGCTCAGGAAAGGCAACCTGGAGAACACCTTGGAGTGGAACACACCATCTCTCTACACCCCATACCCAATTTGTAGGCCTAATGCAGCGTAGTTTCCAACAACTACTAAACGAGAGCATGATGATCGAAGCATTGGCGAGGAAACCTGGGGAACACTTTGGAGTGGAACACACCATCTCTCTACACCCCATACCCAATTTGTAGGCCTAATGCAGCGTAGTTTCCAACAACTACTAAACGAGAGCCGGAAGATCGAAGCTCAGGAAAGGCAACCTGGGGAACACCTTGGAGTGGAACACACCATCTCTCTACACCCCATACCCAATTTGTAGGCCTAATGCAGTGTAGTTTCCAAGAACTACTAAACAAGAGCCGGAAGATCGAAGCTCAGGAAAGGCAACCTGGAGAACACCTTGGAGTGGAACACACCATCTCTCTACACCCCATACCCAATTTGTAGGCCTAATGCAGTGTAGTTTCCAAGAACTACTAAACGAGAGCCGGAAGATCGAAGCTCAGGAAAGGCAACCTGGAGAACACCTTGGAGTGGAACACACCATCTCTCTACACCCCATACCCAATTTGTAGGCCTAATGCAGCGTAGTTTCCAACAACTACTAAACGAGAGCATGATGATCGAAGCATTGGCGAGGAAACCTGGGGAACACCTTGGAGTGGAACACACCATCTCTCTACACCCCATACCCAATTTGTAGGCCTAATGCAGCGTAGTTTCCAACAACTACTAAACGAGAGCCGGAAGATCGAAGCTCAGGAAAGGCAACCTGGAGAACACCTTGGAGTGGAACACACCATCTCTCTACACCCCATACCCAATTTGTAGGCCTAATGCAGCGTAGTTTCCAACAACTACTAAACGAGAGCATGAAGATCAAAGCATTGGCGAGGAAACCTGGGGAACACCTTGGAGTGGAACACAACATCTCTCTACACCCCATACCCAATTTGTAGGCCTAATGCAGCGTAGTTTCCAACAACTACTAAACGAGAGCCGGAAGATCGAAGCTCAGGAAAGGCAACCTGGAGAACACCTTGGAGTGGAACACACCATCTCTCTACACCCCATACCCAATTTGTAGGCCTAATGCAGCGTAGTTTCCAACAACTACTAAACGAGAGCATGAAGAGCGAAGCATTGGCGAGGAAACCTGGGGAACACCTTGGAGTGGAACACAACATCTCTCTACACCCCATACCCAATTTGTAGGCCTAATGCAGCGTAGTTTCCATCAACTACTAAACGAGAGCCGGAAAATCGAAGCTCAGGAAAGGCAACCTGGAGAACACCTTGGAGTGGAACACACCATCTCTCTACACCCCATACCCAATTTGTAGGCCTAATGCAGTGTAGTTTCCAACAACTACTAAACGAGAGCCGGAAGATCGAAGCTCAGGAAAGGCAACCTGGGGAAAACCTTGGAGTGTAACACACCATCTCTCTCCACCCGATACCCATTTTGTAGGCCTAATGCAGTGTAGTTTTCTACAACTACTAAACGAGAGTCGGAAGACCGAAGCAATGGCAAGGAAACCTGGGGAATACCTTGGAGTGTAACACACCATCTCTCTCCACCCCATACCCAATTTGTAGGCCTAATGCAGCCTACTTTCCGACAACTACTAAACAAGAGCATGAAGATCGAAGCTCAGGAATGGCAACCTGGGGAACACCTTGGAGTGTAACAAACCCTCTCTCTACACCACGGATGGGCTGATTCTTAGGAAGGAAGGCTGTCGGAAAGAAGCAGGGCGCGTCCGAGGGTGATTATATTCTTATTAGGTATATACCCACCCTCGGACGCGCCCTACTTCTTTATTTGTAATGAATGTTTATTTGCAATGTGGTTTTGACTTACTCTATTTTTTTGGTAAATAATGATTTTATTATTTTCATTGTTTTGCATCTTCTTGGCAATAATATAAAGAAGACGCGACAGGACAACACTCGGTGGATGCCATATCTGTGTTTTAAATTGAAAAAAACTTTCAGTTAACTACTTGCAGGAGAAAGTTATTGTAGCTGGTGGCCATTTTTAGTACTGTACCAGATTTTTGTTGTATGTGTTTGTTTTTAATGTTAAAATGTCTGCATTTGATATCTCTCCAGTATTTTCTTTTTTATAAGCAAAATACTTATTTTTATATTTTCTGATGTTGGTTCCAGGGGTACACGGGCAGCAGTGGTGTGGTCAGTGGAGGCCTAGTGGAAGGAGTGACCGCAGACATGCATCGAAGGCCTAAAATAATAACACATGGCTGTAGGCAATTTTAAATTGGTTCCAGGGGTACACGGGCAGCAGTGGTGTGGTCAGTGGAGGCCTAGTGGAAGGAGTGACCGCAGACAGGCATCGAAGGCCTAAAATAATAACACATGGCTGTAGGCAATTTTAAATTGGTTCCAGGGGTACACGGGCAGCAGTGGCCTGGTCAGTGTAGTAGTAGTAGAAAGAACGGACCGCAGACAGGCATCGAAGGCCTAAAATAAAAAAATTGGGCTGGCTGTAGGCAATTTTAAATTGGTTCCAGGGGTACACGGGCAGCAGTGGTGTGGTCAGTGGAGGCATATTGTAAGGAGTGACCGCAGACAGGCATCGAAGGCCTAAAATAATAACACATGGCTGTAGGCAATTTTAAATTGGTTCCAGGGGTACACGGGCAGCAGTGGTGTGGTCAGTGGAGGCCTAGTGGAAGGAGTGACCACAGACAGGCATCGAAGGCCTAAAATAATAACACATGGCTGTAGGCAATTTTAAATTTGTTCCAGGGGTACACGGGCAGCAGTGGTGTGGTCAGTGGAGGCATATTGTAAGGAGTGACCGCAGACAGGCATCGAAGGCCTAAAATAATTACACATGGCTGTAGGCAATTTTAAATTGGTTCCAGGGGTACACGGGCAGCAGTGGTGTGGTCAGTGGAGGCATATTGTAAGGAGTGACCGCAGACAGGCATCGAAGGCCTAAAATAATAACACATGGCTGTAGGCAATTTTAAATTGGTTCCAGGGGTACACGGGCAGCAGTGGTGTGGTCAGTGGAGGCCTAGTGGAAGGAGTGACCACAGACAGGCATCGAAGGCCAAAAATAATAACACATGGCTGTAGGCAATTTTAAATTGGTTCCAGGGGTACACGGGCAGCAGTGGTGTGGTCAGTGGAGGCATATTGTAAGGAGTGACCGCAGACAGGCATCGAAGGCCTAAAATAATAACACATGGCTGTAGGCAATTTTAAATTGGTTCCAAGGGTACACGGGCAGCAGTGGTGTGGTCAGTGGAGGCCTAGTGGAAGGAGTGACCACAGACAGGCATCGAAGGCCTAAAATAATAACACATGGCTGTAGGCAATTTTAAATTGGTTCCAGGGGTACACGGGCAGCAGTGGTGTGGTCAGTGGAGGCCTAGTGGAAGGAGAGACCGCAGACAGGCATCGAAGGCCTAAAGTAAAAAAATTGGGCTGGCTGTAGGCAATTTTAAATTGGTTCCAGGGGTACACGGGCAGCAGTGGTGTGGTCAGTGGAGGCCTAGTGGAAGGAGTGACCGCAGACAGGCATCGAAGGCCTAAAATAATAACACATGGCTGTAGGCAATTTTAAATTGGTTCCAGGGGTACACGGGCAGCAGTGGTGTGGTCAGTGGAGGCATATTGTAAGGAGTGACCGCAGACAGGCATCGAAGGCCTAAAATAATAACACATGGCTGTAGGCAATTTTAAATTGGTTCCAGGGGTACACGGGCAGCAGTGGTGTGGTCAGTGGAGGACTAGTGGAAGGAGTGACCGCAGACAGGCTTCGAAGGCCTAACATAACAAAAATGTCAATACAATGGTATTGTCAGTGGCAGGCATTGAAGGATGTCAGCGCATAGACTAAACATTGGTGGAGCTGTGAGATAATTTTGCAAGTGGTAGAGCACTGTTTGAGCTGGGGGGGGAACTGTCTTGTTGCCCGCGGTACAGGCCCAGGGCCCCTCATATTACAACGGTGTGTCTGACGTTGGGTGCGCACCACCACCGCCAGAGACACTTTATTGTACTAGGAGGGACCGAGTGGCAGTGCCGTCGACCAAAAGCGGGCTCACCCACCTCTTCAGACTAACTGCACTCTCACGGGTGCTGTCGCCAAGTGTCGATACCACGGCCCCGTGTGGGGAGTTTGGCCATTTAGTGAGGTGTAAACATGTCGTATGCTGGACAATCAGATGCAGAAAATTACGAGATTGGAAAAGGCATTCAGAATAGTCCACAGGCAAGACCTTTTCATAGGAAAGCTAGGTGTCAGCCGGGCAAGGTGGGGCAAAAGATTTCGAAATCCAGTTGTGGTTCATTTTAATGAAGGTTAGATCATCTACATTTTGGGTAGCCAGACGAGTCCTTTTTTCTGTTAGTATTGAACCTGCAGCACTGAATACTCTTTCTGATAGGACACTAGCTGCCGGGCAAGCAAGCTCCTGCAATGCATATTCTGCCAATTCTGGCCAGGTGTCTAATTTTGATGCCCAGTAATCAAATGGGAATGACGGTTGAGGGAGAACATCGATAAGGGATGAAAAATAGTTTGTAACCATACTGGACAAATGTTGTCTCCTGTCACTTTGAATTGATGCTGCAGTACCTGTCCTGTCTGCGGTCATAGCAAAATCACTCCACAACCTGGTCAGAAAACCCCTCTGGCCAACGCCACTTCTGATTTCTGCCCCTCTAACTCCTCTGGTCTGCTGGCCCCTGCAGCTCGTGTGAGAACGATCACGGGCGCTGTGTGCAGGGAATGCCAGAATCAAACGGTCAACAAGAGTTGATTGTTTGGTTGCTAATATTAGTTCCAAGTTCTCATGTGGCATTATATTTTGCAATTTGCCTTTATAGCGAGGATCAAGGAGGCAGGCCAACCAGTAATCGTCATCGTTCATCATTTTAGTTATGCGTAAGTCCCTTTTGAGGATACGTAAGGCATAATCCGCCATGTGGGCCAAAGTTCCAGTTCTCAAATCTGCGGTTGTGCTTGGTTGAGGGGCAGTTTCAGGCAAATCCACGTCACTTGTGTCCCTCCAAAAACCAGAACCCGGCCTTGCCGCGCCACCAATTTCCAGTGGCCCCGGAAAAGCTTCCTCATTAAAAATATAATCATCCCCATCATCCTCCTCGTCCTCCTCCTCCTCTTAGCCCGCTAACTCGTCCTGTACACTGCCCTGGCCAGACAATGGCTGACTGTCATCAAGGCTTTCCTCTTCCTCAGCTGCAGACGCCTGATCCTTTATGTGCGTCAAACTTTGCATCAGCAAACGCATTAGGGGGATGCTCATGCTTATTATGGCGTTGTCTGCACTAACCAGCCGTGTGCATTCCTCAAAACACTGAAGGACTTGACACATGTCTTGAATCTTCGACCACTGCACACCTGACAACTCCATGTCTGCCATCCTACTGCCTGCCCGTGTATGTGTATCCTCCCACAAAAACATAACAGCCCGCCTCTGTTCGCACAGTCTCTGAAGCATGTGCAGTGTTGAGTTCCACCTTGTTGCAACGTCTATGATTAGGTGACGCTGGGGAAGGTTCAAAGAACGCTGATAGGTCTGCATACGGCTGGAGTGTATGGGCGAACGGCGGATATGTGAGCAAAGTCCACGCACTTTGAGGAGCAGGTCGGATAACCCCGGATAACTTTTCAGGAAGCACTGCACCACCAGGTTTAAGGTGTGAGCCAGGCAAGGAATGTGTTTCAGTTGGGAAAGGGAGATGGCAGCCATGAAATTCCTTCCGTTATCACTCACTACCTTGCCTGCCTCAAGATCTACAGTGCCCAGCCACGACTGCGTTTCTTTCTGCAAGAACTCGGACAGAACTTCCGCGGTGTGTCTGTTGTCCCACAAACACTTCATAGCCAATACAGCCTGCTGACGTTTGCCAGTAGCTGCCCCAAAATGGGAGACCTGGTGTGCAACAGTGGCAGCTGCGGATGGAGTGGTTGTGCGACTGCGGTCTGTGGACGAGCTCTCGCTTCTGTAGGAGGACGAAGAGGAGGAGGAGGGGGTGCGAACGGCTACAGCCAACTGTTTCCTAGACCGTGGGCTAGGCAGAACTGTCCCAAACTTGCTGTCCCCTGTGGACCCTGCATCCACCACATTTACCCAGTGTGCCGTGATGGACACGTAACGTCCCTGGCCATGCCTACTGGTCCATGCATCTGTTGTCAGGTGCACCTTTGTGCTCACAGATTGCCTGAGTGCATGGACGATGCGCTCTTTAACATGCTGGTGGAGGGCTGGGATGGCTTTTCTGGAAAAAAAGTGTCGACTGGGTAGCTCGTAGCGTGGTACAGCGTAGTCCATCAGGGCTTTGAAAGCTTCGCTTTCAACTAACCGGTAGGGCATCATCTCTAACGAGATTAGTCTAGCTATGTGGGCGTTCAAACCCTGTGTACGCGGATGCGAGGCTAAGTACTTCCTTTTTCTAACCATAGTCTCATGTAGGGTGAGCTGGACTGGAGAGCTGGAGATCGTGGAACTAGCGGGGGTGCCGGTGGACATGGCAGACTGAGAGACGGTGGGAGATGGTATTGTTGCCGCCGGTGCCCTAGATGCAGTGTTTCCTACTACGAAACTGGTGATTCCCTGACCCTGACTGCTTTGGCCTGGCAAAGAAACCTGCACAGATACTGCAGGTGGTGCGGAAAATGGTGGCCCTACACTGCCGGAAGGGATGTTGCGTTGCTGACTAGCTTCATTGGCCGAGGGTGCTACAACCTTAAGGGACGTTTGGTAGTTAGTCCAGGCTTGCAAATGCATGGTGGTTAAATGTCTATGCATGCAACTTGTATTGAGACTTTTCAGATTCTGTCCTCTGCTTAAGGTAGTTGAACATTTTTGACAGATGACTTTGCGCTGATCAATTGGATGTTGTTTAAAAAAATGCCAGACTGCACTCTTTCTAGCATCGGATACCTTTTCAGGCATTGCAGACTGAGCTTTAACCGGATGGCCACGCTGTCCCCCAACAGGTTTTGGCTTTGCCACGCGTTTTGGGCAAGATACGGGCCTGGCAGATGGAACCTGTTGCGATGTTGATGCCTGCTGCGGCCCCTCCTCCTCCGCTTCAGAACTGCTGCCGCCTGCACCCTGTTCCCCCAATGGCTGCCAATCGGGGCCAAGAACTGGGTCATCTATTACCTCTTCCTGTAGCTCGTGTGCAACTTCGTCTGTGTCACCGTGTCGGATGGTGGTATAGCGTTCGTGATGGGGCAACATAGTCTCATCAGGGTCTGATTCTTGATCATTACCCTGCGAGGGCAATGTTGTGGTCTGAGTCAAAGGACCAGCATAGTAGTCTGGCTGTGGCTGTGCATCAGTGCACTCCATGTCAGATTCAACTTGTAATGGGCATGGACTGTTAAATGCTTCACTTTCTAAGCCAGGGTCGGTATGTGTAAAGAGCTCCATGGAGTAACCCGTTGTGTCGCCTGCTGCATTCTTCTCTGTTGTTGTTTTTGCTGAAGAGGACAAGGAAGCGACTTGTCCCTGACCGTGAACATCCACTAACGACGCGCTGCTTTGACATTTACCAGTTTCACGAGAGGAGGCAAAAGAGCTAGAGGCTGAGTCAGCAAGATAAGCCAAAACTTGCTCTTGCTGCTCCGGCTTTAAAAGCGGTTTTCCTACTCCCAGAAAAGGGAGCGTTCGAGGCCTTGTGTAGCCAGACGACGAACCTGGCTCCACAGCTCCAGATTTAGGTGCAATATTTTTTTTCCCACGACCAGCTGATGCTCCACCACTACCACTACCCTCATTACCAGCTGACAATGAACGCCCCCGGCCACGACCTCTTCCACCATACTTCCTCATTGTTTTAAAAACGTAAACAAACTAACGGTATTTGTTGCTGTCACACAAATTACACGGTGAGCTATAACTTCAGTATGATTTAGCTACCCCTTTACAGGTGAGTGAGACCACAACGAAAATCAGGCACAATGTTACACACTCTGTTGTTGGTGGCAACAAATGAGAGAGATGCCACACACGCAGGACTGTCACTGAAGCACAAATGTAAATATTAATCTCCCACTGATTTGATTTTTTTTTTTTTTTCAGGGAGACTTTAGGAAAAAAAAATAATAGAATAAAATGATTTTTTCAGGAAGAATTTAGAAACCAAATAAAATAAAATGATTTTTTCAGGGAGAATTTAGAAAACAAATAAAACAAAAAAAGGCTTTCTATGGCCCACTGAGTGAGAGATGACGCACACAGGAGTCAGGAGTGGCACACAAGCCCAGAGGCCAATATTTATCTCCCACTGATTGATGTAGTGATTTTTTCAGGTAGATTTTGGAACCCAAATCAAGCTAAAAAAATAATAGGCTTTCTATGGCCCACAATTGGAGAGAGAGAGAGAGATGGCACACCCAGGAGTCAAGACTGGCACACAAGCAGAAAGGGCAATATTAATCTCCCACTGATTTGTTTTTTTTTTTTCAGGGAGACTTTAGGAAAAAAAATAATAAAATAAAATGATTTTTTCAGGAAGAATTTAGAAACCAAATAAAATAAAATGATTTTTTCAGGGAGAATTTAGAAAACAAATAAAACAAAAAAAGGCTTTCTATGGCCCACTGAGTGAGAGATGACACACACAGGAGTCAGGAGTGGCACACAAGCCCAGAGGCCAATATTTATCTCCCACTGATTGATGTAGTGATTTTTTCAGGTAGATTTTGGAACCCAAATCAAGCTAAAAAAATAATAGGCTTTCTATGGCCCACAATTGGAGAGAGAGAGAGAGATGGCACACCCAGGAGTCAAGACTGGCACACAAGCAGAAAGGGCAATATTAATCTCCCACTGATTTGTTTTTGTTTTGTTTTTCAGGGAGACTTTAGGAAAAAAAAATAATAGAATAAAATGATTTTTTCAGGAAGAATTTAGAAACCAAATAAAATAAAATGATTTTTTCAGGGAGAATTTAGAAAACAAATAAAACAAAAAAAGGCTTTCTATGGCCCACTGAGTGAGAGATGACGCACACAGGAGTCAGAAGTGGCACACAAGCCCAGAGGCCAATATTTATCTCCCACTGATTGATGTAGTGATTTTTTCAGGTAGATTTTGGAACCCAAATCAAGCTAAAAAAATAATAGGCTTTCTATGGCCCACAATTGGAGAGAGAGAGAGATGGCACACCCAGGAGTCAAGACTGGCACACAAGCAGAAAGGGCAATATTAATCTCCCACTGATTTGTTTTTGTTTTTGTTTTTCAGGGAGACTTTAGGAAAAAAAAATAATAGAATAAAATGATTTTTTCAGGAAGAATTTAGAAACCAAATAAAATAAAATGATTTTTTCAGGGAGAATTTAGAAAACAAATAAAGCAAAAAAAGGCTTTCTATGGCCCACTGAGTGAGAGATGACGCACACAGGAGTCAGGAGTGGCACACAAGCCCAGAGGCCAATATTTATCTCCCACTGATTGATGTAGTGATTTTTTCAGGTAGATTTTGGAACCCAAATCAAGCTAAAAAAATAATAGGCTTTCTATGGCCCACAATTGGAGAGAGAGAGAGAGATGGCACACCCAGGAGTCAAGACTGGCACACAAGCAGAAAGGGCAATATTAATCTCCCACTGATTTGTTTTTTTTTGTTTTTTTTCAGGGAGACTTTAGGAAAAAAAAATAATAGAATACAATGATTTTTTCAGGAAGAATTTAGAAACCAAATAAAATAAAATGATTTTTTCAGGGAGAATTTAGAAAACAAATAAAACAAAAAAATGCTTTCTATGGCCCACTGAGTGAGAGATGACGCACACAGGAGTCAGGAGTGGCACACAAGCCCAGAGGCCAATATTTATCTCCCACTGATTGATGTAGTGATTTTTTCAGGTAGATTTTGGAACCCAAATCAAGCTAAAAAAATAATAGGCTTTCTATGGCCCACAATTGGAGAGAGAGAGAGAGATGGCACACCCAGGAGTCAAGACTGGCACACAAGCAGAAAGGGCAATATTAATCTCCCACTGATTTGTTTTTTTTTTTTTTTTCAGGGAGACTTTAGGAAAAAAAAATAATAGAATAAAATGATTTTTTCAGGAAGAATTTAGAAACCAAATAAAATAAAATGATTTTTTCAGGGAGAATTTAGAAAACAAATAAAACAAAAAAAGGCTTTCTATGGCCCACTGAGTGAGAGATGACGCACACAGGAGTCAGGAGTGGCACACAAGCCCAGAGGCCAATATTTATCTCCCACTGATTGATGTAGTGATTTTTTCAGGTAGATTTTGGAACCCAAATCAAGCTAAAAAAATAATAGGCTTTCTATGGCCCACAATTGGAGAGAGAGAGAGAGATGGCACACCCAGGAGTCAAGACTGGCACACAAGCAGAAAGGGCAATATTAATCTCCCACTGATTTGTTTTTGTTTTTTTTTCAGGGAGACTTTAGGAAAAAAAAATAATAGAATAAAATGATTTTTACAGGAAGAATTTAGAAACCAAATAAAATAAAATTATTTTTTCAGGGAGAATTTAGAAAACAAATAAAACAAAAAAAGGCTTTCTATGGCCCACTGAGTGAGAGATGACGCACACAGGAGTCAGGAGTGGCACACAAACCCAGAGGCCAATATTTATCTCCCACTGATTGATGTAGTGATTTTTTCAGGTAGATTTTGGAACCCAAATCAAGCTAAAAAAATAATAGGCTTTCTATGGCCCACAATTGGAGAGAGAGAGAGATGGCACACCCAGGAGTCAAGACTGGCACACAAGCAGAAAGGGCAATATTAATCTCCCACTGATTTTTTTTTTTTTTTTTTCAGGGAGACTTTAGGAAAAAAAAAATAGAATAAAATGATTTTTTCAGGAAGAATTTAGAAACCAAATAAAATAAAATGATTTTTTCAGGGAGAATTTAGAAAACAAATAAAACAAAAAAAGGCTTTCTATGGCCCACTGAGTGAGAGGTGACGCACACAGGAGTCAGGAGTGGCACACAAGCCCAGAGGCCAATATTTATCTCCCACTTTTTTTTTTTTGTTCCAAGGAAAATTTATAAACCCAATAAAAAAAAATAATAAATAGGCTTTCTATGGCCCACTATCTGAGAGAGAGAGAGATGGCACGCTTAGGACTGGCACACAAGCCCAAAGGCCAATATTAATCTCCCTTTTTTTTTTAAGGGAGAATTTATAAAACCAAAAAAAAAAAAAATAAATAGGCTTTCTATGGCCCACTATTTGTGAGAGAGATGGCACGCTCAGGACTGGCACACAAGCCCAAAGGCCAATATTAATCTCCCACTGATTGATTTATTGATTTTTTCAGGTAGAATTTAGAACCCAAATAAAGCAAAAAAAATAAAAAATGGGCTTTCTATGGCCCACTGAGTGAGTGATGATGCACACAGGAGTCAGGAGTGGCACACAAGCCCTGAGGCCAATATTTTTCTCCCACTGATTGATGTAGTGATTTTTTCAGGTACATTTTAGAACCCAAATCAAGCAAAAAAATAAATAGGCTTTCTATGGCCCACTATTTGTGAGAGAGATGGCACGCTCAGGACTGGCACACAAGCCCAGAGGCCAATATTAATCGCCCACTTTTTTTTTTTTTGGTTCCAGGGAAAATTTATAAACCCAATAAAAAAAATAATAAATAGGCTTTCTATGGCCCACTGTCTGAGAGAGAGAGATGGCACGCTTAGGACTGGCACACAAGCCCAAAGGCCAATATTAATCTCCCACTGATTGATTTATTGATTTTTTCAGGTAGAATTTAGAACCCAAATAAAGCAAAAAAAAAAAAAAAATGGGCTTTCTATTGCCCACTGAGTGAGTGATGATGCACACAGGAGTCAGGAGTGGCACACAAGCCCTGAGGCCAATATTTTTCTCCCACTGATTGATGTAGTGATTTTTTCAGGTAGATTTTAGAACCAAAATCAAGCAAAAAAATAAATAGGCTTTCTATGGCTCACTGACTGAGAGATGGCACACACAGGAGTCAAGAGTGGCACACAAGCCCTGAGGCCAATAGTTTTCTCCCACTGATTGATGTAGTGATTTTTTCAGGTAGATTTTATAACCCAAATCAAGCAAAAAAATAAATAGGCTTTCTATGGCCCACTGAGTGAGAGATGGCACAGACAGGGATGGCACTCTAGCAGAAATGTCAATCTTAATCTCCCACAAAAAAAAAAAAAAACAGGGAGTGTCCTTCAATTACTATCTCCCTGCAGTAATCTCAGCCAGGTATGGCAGGCAGCAATAAGGAGTGGACTGATGCACAAATTAAATAAAAAGTGTGTACAAACAAAAAAGATAGCTGTGCAGAAAGGAAGGAACAAGAGGATTTGTGCTTTGAAAAAAGCAGTTGGTTTGCACAGCGGCGTACACACAGCAATGCAGCTATCAGGGAGCCTTCTAGGGCAGCCCAATGAGCTACAGCGCTGAGGGGAAAAAAAAATGTAGCTTCCACTGTCCCTGCACACCGAAGGTGGTGTTGGGCAGTGGAAATCGCTACAGCACAAGCGGTTTGGTGGTTAATGGACCCTGCCTAACGCTATCCCTGCTTCTGACGAAGCGGCAGCAACCTCTCCCTAAGCTCAGATCAGCAGCAGTAACATGGCGGTCGGCGGGAACTCCCCTTTATAGCCCCTGTGACGCCGCAGACAGCAAGCCAATCACTGCAATGCCCTTCTCTAAGATGGTGGGGACCAGGACCTATGTCATCACGCTGCCCACACTCTGCGTTTACCTTCATTGGCTGAGAAATGGCACTTTTCGCGTCATTGAAACGCGACTTTGGCGCGAAAGTCGCGTACCGCATGGCCGACCCCGCACAGGGGTCGGTTCGGGTTTCATGAAACCTGACTTTGCCAAAAGTCGGTGACTTTTGAAAATGAACGACCCGTTTCGCTCAACCCTAGTAGTAAATACCGTAGTGCTGAGTAGTGTCGGGGGTCGGCCGAAACTCGATGGTTCCCAGGGTCTGAAGGAGAGGAAACTCTCCTTCAGGCCCTGTGATCCATATTTAAGTGTAAAATAAAGAATTAAAATAAAAAATATCGCTATACTTACCCTCTGACGCGCCCTGGTACTAACCGGGAACCTTCCTTCCTTCGAATCAGCGCTTCCAGGACCTGCGGTGACGTCGCGGCTTCTGATTGGTCGCACGAGCGGTCACATGGGCGGTCGCGCGACCAATCACAAGCCGCGACGTCACCGCGACGTCACCGCAGGTCCTGGAAGCGCTGATTCGAAGGAAGGAAGGTTCCCGGTTAGTACCAGGGCGCGTCAGAGGGTAAGTATAGCGATATTTTTTATTTTAATTCTTTATTTTACACTTAAATATGGATCGCAGGGCCTGAAGGAGAGTTTCCTCTCCTTCAGATCCTGGGAACCATCCAGGGATACCTTCCGATACTTGTGTCCCATTGACTTGTAATGGTATCGGTATCGGCGATATCCGATACCGATACTTTCAAGTATCGGACGGTATCGCTCAACACTAGTACGGTAGTAAACTGTACGTTGGAAAAAAAAATGCAGCGTTTTTTTTTTCCAATGTAAGACATACCCCGAAAGTAATACATAGTGGGACTTTTGAGCGGTAAAAGAATGTAAGACACTGTCTTACTTTCGGGGAAACACGGTAGTTACTCTCTTGATGGAAAATGGCTCTGCTGTACAAGATGTGCTTCAGTGGGAGTCACTGATCATTGGTGGCCAAGGTACTGACCACTGAACAAAGTCTAATAATCAGTAACATGTAATAGCTACAGGGGAATCTCATGCAGCAATTCAAAACGATTATTGCTTGCTCCTCTGATGCGTCAACAGTGTGGGAAATGTTGCTGGTCGCGGGTTTTTTTCGTGAATCGTAAATCAAATCTCAAATTCAATTTGGCCTGAAACCACCAATTTCAGGAAATTTAACTCAAACTGGATCCTCCACAACATAATCCACTTGTCTCTAGGCAAAAATATTATTACAGCAATGTGTCACTTCTATTATTGGTTTCTGCAGCATGGACAAAATCCTTGTTTTATCTGCTGCAGATCTACCAGTTCTCTTAGGATACTTTCACATTTCCATGTTTTGTGTCACATCGCAATCCGTCGATTTTTGTAAATGCAGGATCCTGCAAAAAAATTAGCAGGATCCTGCATTTTCCCATAGACTTGTAATGTCGACGGATCGCGACGTATGGCCACACGTTGCGTTCATCGTGCACTGGATTGCGTCGGGTTTTGGGGGACCGTCGTCACAGAAAAACGTTCAAGGGAACGTGAAACAGTGTTCGGCATGATTGTAAATGGCCGGTATGTGTCGCAGAGGGAGTCTGCGCTGTAAGCCAGTAATGTTGTTCTGGGACCTGTAGTCCCACAAATATTGTTGTGTAGCTTTAAAGGGAGGCTTATAGGGTTTGTCGGAGAGCATGGAAGTGGTTACAAGTATATAATGTAACCAAGGTGTGGCACAAGAGAGAATGTATGGACCTGATTGGTCTGTGTGTAAGGTCCTGGAAGGCCTGTGTGTTGGACGGTCCCAGGTGGGGACGGACATCCTGAAGAGCACATGGTGAGGCCTTGGATCTGGTGGCCTGTGTGTTGGACTGTTCCAAGTGTTGACAGACATTGTGAACAGTACATACAGAGGTCGTATGTGCAGAGTCTGTGATGGCACTGTGTTGGGGAAGCTATCGTCCATCTGAGGATCAGGACTGTCGGGAGTGCATTGGTCACAGGGACAGTGATCCCAGTTTGGCAGTTTCCCCAGGAGAGAGGACTGACAAAAGTCAGCGTGTGGAGCAAGTGCTCCTGGAAGGTAACCCAGAGTATGGGGAACTGTGCGGTCTCCCATGGAAACTGGACGGAGTAAGGTCCAGCATGTTTAGAGACTGCAACCTAATGTCATCTGTTGGTGCCTGTAGTGTTCCATGGACATTAATGAACCGTTCGTCCATGATAACTGCACAAAGAGGTCCAGCGTGTTTAGTGACTGCAAGTTAAAGCCGTATACTTAATGTGAAGTGCAATGGACTGAGAGTACTGTGAGGAGTCCACGTGTGTACACCAGGTTAGGGGTGGTGTCCCTAAAAGGGGTGGAGTCCCTAAAAGTGGGTTGTGACCCAAACAAGGATGGTTGCCCCAAAAGGGTGAAGTCCCAGAAGGGGTGGAGTCCCAAAAGGGGGCAGTATCTAAAAAGGGAATAGTTAACCAGAATGGGGGTGGAGTCCCAGGAGTATGTTGGGTACCCAGTCTCGAGACCTCTGGTGTGTGACAAGTGTTCAACACCACAGGTTTGAACAGAGGTTAGATATGTGATGCAGTGACCCCTGTTACAGCTAGGGGGCGCTGCATGGGCTCCTAAGGATATGCATGGAGGCGTAACTGGGTTTGTGAAACAGTGTTCAGCGTGATTGTAAATGGCTGGTATGTGTCACAGAGGGAGTCTGTGCTGTAAGCCAGTAAGGTTGTTCTGGAACCTGTAGTCCCACAAGTATTGTTGTGTAGCTTTAAAGGGAGGCTTATATGGTTAGTCAGAGTGCTGGGCAGGTCTGACTAACCACACACACCTCCCACCTATGGGAGTGGTTACAAGTATATAATGTGACCCTGATGCCTGTTGTGTTCCATGGACATTAATGAACCGTTCAGCGTATGGTTGCCCATGATAACTGGACAAAGAGGTCCGGCGTGTTTAGTGACTGCAAGTTAAAGCAGTATACTCAATGTGAAGTGCTATTGTCTATGTGGATGGTCTGTGAGGTATAACATGGCCTAGAGTTGTTTATGCTGAGTGTATAATAAACCACATGGACTGTTTAAGTAAGAAAACGTGACTGTGTGCCTTCATCCCAATGTCAAGCGAGTATTTCCCAACACACTCAGTAAGCACTGTCTTACAGCAGGGACATGCGTTAGCATCAGTTCGCATGCAGATGTGTACACATGCGTCGTTTTGCGGTATGCAGTGAACGCAACATGCTGTATTTTTTGAGGTGCCAATTTAATACGCATGCAGATGAGTGCATCAAAACAATGCATTACTGTCTATGGGAACGCATTGATACGCATGCATACTTCACACTAATCATGTCCAGGAAATGACTTCACCACCTACAAAATCCCTGCTGTATAAAAGGGGGTCTGGAGACAGGAAGTCCATTACTCTCAAGTAGTTTAGAGCCACCACTCTAGTGTTCGGGTTCAGTTCGGTTCATCGAACAGGGACGTGTTCGACGAACTGTTCGTCGAACGTTCGACGGACACCGTCGAACCCCCCAAAAGCTGACAAACTGCTCAGAAGACACAACAAACACATGGAAAAGTCAAAACTACATATAGTCATGCGAAAAGAAAAGAGGTGGAGGAGTAAAAAGAGGAGGAGACACAGATGTAGGCATATCATGCCCTTCTAAAATAAAGAAAGGCTGGAGTAAAAATCTAAACTCACTCTACCAACACCCAGACATCTTGACAAAAAAGAAGAAAGAAATATCTTTAGGTAGAATGGCGGCGGGTCCATTCAGAACACTTTCCTTAGAAGACGTAGTGGTACCCCCATTGGGAGTTGAGCCAAAAAATGAACCCATTAGGCTGCTTCTTTGAAGGAGCATACTACATAGATCGCTGTTTGCCCATGGGGTGCTCCATATCCTGCTCACTATTTGAGGCGTTTAGTTGCTTCCTCGAATGTGTTGTCATGGATGTTTGTAAGGCGGCACATATTATCCATTACCTCAACGACTTCTTGCCTGGGCCCAAAAGATTCGCCACAGTGTGAAAACACACGGTAGTCCACCTGTGAGAAGGAGAGAGCTGTAGGGAGAGTGGACACCCCAGAGCCGAGGGGTTTGATTGAGAAAGAAAGAAGGCAGTGTAGCTTGCTTCATGGGTGGGGTACTCAGCTTGTTAGTTTGTTTCACAGGCGGGCTACTCTACTGATGTGCAGACACTGCTCTTAGGCCCTAAGCTATTAACTGGATTAGATGCAGTGAAAATAGAGATACACAGGCGGTGTAGCTAGCTTCACAGGCAGGCTACTCAGATGACTATCAAACAATGCTACTAGCCCGAAAGGATTGGCTGAGCTAGATTACACCAAATGCTGTGACAAACACTTGCACTGCACTGGCTGCCTGGCAAACAGTGCTATGAACTGCTGTAACCTACCCTGAAAAGGGCTGATATTACAACTAGTCTCGACTCCTCCCGACTCTCTAAACCTATCTCTCTCACAATTCGCTCCAAAAACACACTCTTAGGCTGTATAGCGCCCACAGCAGCAGTGGTGCCGTCTAACACTAAGCTGCAGCAGTGAGGAAATGGTGGTGACAGGGCAAATGGCTGGTTCTTATAGGGCAAGGACATGTGACATACACAGCCAATGACACATGCCCTTGCTTGTGTGCATCACATGCACATTGCTGTGTGTGTGCGCACTGCTGATAGGCTGAAAGACTGTACCGCCCCACTGTAAATGTGGGAAAGAAAAAAAAATGGAGATCGGCGTTATTTCAGCACAGATCTATCCCCCGCCCCCCCGCCCACTATTCACTGAAACAGTCTATTAACAATAATAAACAGTTTTAATGTGCAAATCAAGTTAGGCTTTTGGTGAACGAACAGTTATCGAACATAAACTCGAACAGCCGAATTTTAAGCAAATTGTTCTGGTTCGTCGAACGACTCGAGCACCGCCCAAAACAGCTCGAATTTGAAATTGGCGAACAGTTCGACTTGAACAGCGCTCATCTCTATTCTCAAGACTCTGAATGCAAGAACAAAACTCTGGATGTAAGTATAAAAGCTTTGAACATGTCTGCCTGTCTCTCACTGCATTCTGTACTCTGTACTTATGTTTTGTTTTCTGTTCTTCTAGACTGTGTGGCTTTCCTGTCCTTGACTTACCTGGATTGCTCCTTCCTGTCCGGGATTACCTGTCATGGATTGCCCCTTTGGCCCTGTGTAAGTATGAGTGTGTGTACCTTTCAATTACTATGTTGCTCTGCCCAGTCTCACATTCTGCCCAGTTTCACGCCTTTCATCACTTTGTGTATTATGTTTTCCTTTTTTTTCCTTGTAGAGTGTGCGGTGCTGCTGTCCCCTTGCTGTGCTGCTGTCCTGGTGCTGTGCTGCTGTCATGGTGCTGTGCTGCTGTCACGCTTCTGTGCTGCCTGCTGTGCTGTTGGACTACTGCCTGTAATGTAAGTGTTGGCTTTCAATTTTTTATTTTTTTTTGCTTTGGCTACATTGTGTTTGGCTCTATTAAACAAATTAAATTTTTCTTATCTGTTCTTTTCTGTAGTGTTTCACTTGACTGCTGCCTGCTCTTCAAACATGTATTCCAGTGAAGAGTGGACTGCTTCCCAGGGTGGACATTACACTGATTATGTAATCACATTTCATATACTGATTGGTATGTATTGACAGTCAATACTACACAAGTGGTAAAACATGTATTTTCTCAGCGAACATGAGTATCTTTTCTGTTGTCTCACTATTATATAAACTATAAAAAAAATTTAGTAATATTTTTCTTTTATTTTCCACACAGAACCTGGAGCAGCACTATACAACCTGGCTCTTCCTCTGTTGGAGCGGCCCCTCATCGACCAGCCAACAAACTGTCCCAATCATCCACCAGAGATGTATCAACCAGGCAGGCTTCACTGGTTGGGGAGCAGACAGCCGGTCCATCAGGTTTTCCACTCTCCCATCCCTCTGCCACTGCTTTTGTTGGGACTTCTCATCAGCGGCAGAGGGCCTGGGAGAGGTCAGTCATGCCTGAGTTTATTCACTTAAGCTCGGTCTTCCAGAATAGGATGAAGGTGATTGGAGATTGACTGGACAGTGGGTTCACTCAGGTGAACACACTTTTCCAGGATAGAAAAATAAGAAAAAAATAGGAGCGCACTTACCCTAGTGTGGTATGCATCATTTTATTGAGACATAAAAAGTGGACAGCAGGGAGGGGCAGGATCTGCCATGGACAACGGCCGTTTCGTGCGTGCTGGCACTTCAACGGGACCCGTTGAAGTGCCAGCACGCACGAAACGGCCGTTGTCCATGGCAGATCCTGCCCCTCCCTGCTGTCCACTTTTTATGTCTCAATAAAATGATGCATACCACACTAGGGTAAGTGCGCTCCTATTTTTTTCTTATTTTTCTATTTTGGACTTTGCATTTGCTTCTGGAAGCTGCACCCCTGTTGTTGTGGATAATACATATAGCCCTTAATTCCTGTCGGGTGATAAACTTTGTGGATTACTATATCAGCTGTGCGGCTTTATATGTGCGTTCTGTGTTTCTTGGATTTTACACTTTTCCAGGATGTCCACAGATGCTTTGACCACCTAGAAGCTGACCTTCAGAGACTCGTGAGACTTTTTTTTTCAGCAATAGAGCGAGGCGTGTCAGAAAACCTTACACCTGAACTCCAGCTGAATGTCATGCAGGCCTGCCAGGCTGCTTATAGCCAGGCATTAAAGCAGCAGCCCTGAGGCTATCATCCGCAGGCCGGATTTTACCAGCATCAACAAGCACAGCATCACTGGCTTCTTCCCCCAGTTCACAGCTACTCCACGCTCCAGAGTGCAGCACCCCTGCAGCAAGCAGCATCCACCACACTCCAGAGTGCAGCACCCCTGCAGCATGCAGCATCCACCACACTCCAGAGTGCAGCACCCCTGTAGCATGCAGCATCCATCACGCTCCAGAGTGCAGCACCCCTGGAGCAAGCAGCATCCACCATGCTCCAGAGTGCAGGACCCCTGCAGCAAGCAGCATCCACCTCGCTGCACAGTCCAGCACCACGCCAACACACTGCTACAGAGGCCAAAACTCCCACTCATCCAACAAAGAAAAACAGAAAGACTCCTACTAGTGACTCAGCGCTGCACCATAAAATGAAGACCCGAAGCAAGAAATGTCAACCAAAAATGGTCGTACCACCTCCACCCTCACCTTCCAATGCGTCTCTGTTGTCATATATGTCACTACCTTCCCTTGTTTCTCTCCATATCAATTTGTCTATCCCTTCCCACAATTCTACTCCTAATGTGTGGCATGCTCCCAATGTGTCCAGTCCCATCCAGGAGCCAATCCTTCAATTTATTGCCCCTTCCCCTCTAACCCTTTCATCATCGATTGTTACCCAATCATCACAACTCAACATCCCCAAGGTCCACAATATCTCACCGTCATACAGACCCTGAGCATAAACCCATTTTTTGTTTAATGCAAAATAAACAGATGGTTATGGTTGTTGTTAAATAAAATTTTTATTTTGTTTGCACAATCCCTGTGTTTTCTTTGTCTCTTTATGTGAAAACACACACATACAATATGTCATGAACCGGGGGTGTTTGCTTTCCCTAGTTCTTTCTTCAGGGATTTATTTATATCCCACTTCCCAGTTCTGGTTTGGAACTGGCAGCTCTCTGGCACCCCCCTTACCCTAAGTTCAGTCAGGGAACTGCACTTAGAATAATTAGTCACCAGAGGCTATTGGGCCCACACTGCTGTGAGGGCGATATAACTATTCCCAGCCGCAGCCAGGCAATACACTTATAAACCCCTTTCCGTCACTGTCAGTTTCCCCAAAAGCGCAGGACTCTTCGCCGACACAGCTCCTATTTCTATGATTAAGAGCGGGTCAGGAGCCAACCCAATCAGTAGCGTAATTTACTTCAGAGGATGTTTGGGGTACGTTTTAGAGCACGGAAAATGAAGCTAGTAGATATTATAACTTTTACTCCCAAAAGATTAGGCAGTGTTTACAAAAAGTATAAAAAATGAAATTACAAGTTTATACAATTATAGTATGAAAAGTAGAGAATGACAAGGCACTCAACAAAAAGTAATTTGTGGATGATGCTCAAGGGTATCCAACCCGTAATCTAAGCAAATATAAACTTGGCACTCAAAATGATGAAAGATGAGGAAATTTCATTTATTTTGCATCCAGACAAAAACAGAAGAAACAACTGAACGTTTTCGGTCTCACATTGGACCTTCATCAGAGTACCTTGCTGGTTCAGAAGGATAAAACAGTATGCTTCAAATAAGCTTGTAGGATGATAAGAGGAAAATGCCTGAATGCTGTTTAAGGAGGCAAGATTAGATGTGGCTAAATTAAATGTAGCGTGTCCATAAACAGCGACAGCCGTCGCTGTGGTAGAGTACTGGATGCTGCGTGGGGAATCAGAATGTAGTTCAGCATGTCATTTATAGGTAATTACTATTGCTGTGAGCAAGTGCTGGTTGCTGCATATGTAGATCAGATTATGTGCAGCGCATCCATTTGAGGCCACCGTGGTCTCTGCTTTAAAGTACTGCATGTGTGGACGTCCTGGGAGCTGGACAATAGGATGCTCATTTATAGTATGTACAGATCGATTACAAAATAAAAGGGATTAAAGATGAAAATAAACTTACATTTGTCTTATGTCATTCCATGGTAAGCCATGCGGCAGGAAGGAGGAGGAGCATATGTCTCAATGCATCAGGCAGATTGCAGAGTTTACGTTAGCTGACCACCTGGGCAAAAAGCTACTCCTAAAATGAGGCTGAATCTCTTATACCCTCTGCTAGTGACATTACTGAGGGGCTGGATATGCCCCCTTTGGAAAGGTATGGAAAACCATCTGTTAAACATATCTCGGGGTATGAACCTCGTAGAAGGACACCAAAACTATCATTCTCCTGAGCATGAGCTAGGCGTTAATTTGAGCCTAAACATGAGGTACCTGTATGACCCAGTTAAGTAGTAATCCATTTCTCGAATTCTGCTATTACGGAAAATTAGAAAATGCACTGGTGTGTAAGTCTATTAATGCACATTCCAAAAATATCAGTTTCACACCTATACCACTACTTGGGGTCGAGTTATTCCATCTTGAATAACTCTCATACACACGTGGAAGCACATGGCTGCAAACAAAGAACTGGTTCTCTGCTCACTCATGCATTCTAGAGGGAGGGGGGAATGAGTCACACTGGAGTTTCACATTACAGATGCATTGTCAGCAGGGAGAAGGAGCTGGGGGGAAAAGAGGGGGGTCAAAAAGCTCACAGCATGTGTCTGTAAAGCCATGGAACCTTCTAGAAGTATACTCAGAATAGGGTACATTTATATTATCGTGACACCTCCCATTTTGGACTGCGCTATGGAGGCAGGACCTCTTGGTACTCCTCCATGCACAACTTGGCAGGTGTGCCCTGGCGGGACAATCGATCTGCATTGCCATGCTCACTGCCCTTTTTGTGCTTCATGGTAAAACAGGCAACACTCACTTTCAAATCTGCTCTCGCCTCTGTTAAACAGTCCTACTTCACAACCCTTGTATCTTCCCTATCCTACAACCCCAAACAGATATTCAAAACTGTTAACTCAATCCTCCGTCCCCCCACTGACCCCCTCCTACTTCCCTCATCTCTGCTGAGGACTTTGCCACACACTTTAAAAATAAGATCGACCAAACAAGGCAAGTCTTCATTGTTCAACCATCACAACCCCTTTGTATACCAGACCAATGTCCAAACCCCATAACCTCCCTATCCAACATCACTGAAGGGGAGCATAATTGTATCCTTTCCAAATCGCACCTCACCACCTGTATGCTCGACCCCATCCCACCTCCTCCCCAACCCCATCACCACTCTTATCCCATCTCTAACCAACCTCTTCAACCTATCAATAACTTCTGGTACCTTCCCTTCTGCTTTCAAACATGCCACAATCACGCCTATCCTTAAAAAGCCAACCCTCAATCCAACTGCTATGTCCAGCTATCGACCAATATTGCTGCTCTTATTCGCTTCCAAACCCTTGGAGCAGCATGCCCACGCTGAACTTTCCTCCCACCTCTCATATAACTTGCTCTTTGACAATCAACAATCTGGTTTCCACCGCCATCACTCAACTGAGACAGCATTGACCAAATTACTAACGACCTACTGTACTTACAGCCAAAGCTAACAGACAATACTGTATACTCCTCCTCCTAGACCTGTTCTCTGCTTTCAACACAGTTGACAACTGCCTCCTACTACAGATCCTCTCCTTCTTTGGCGTCAAAGGCCTTTCCCTATCCTGGATTTCCTCATTCCTTTCCAACCACACATTCAGTGTCTCCCACTCCCACACTACCTCCTCTTCCCATCCTCTCTCTGCTAGAGTCCACCAAAGCTCTGCTCTAGGACCCTTACTTTATACACTTGACCTGGGACAACTTATAAAGTTCCATGGATTCCAGTACCACCATTATGCTGAAGACACTCAGATCTACCTCTCTGGCCCAGACATCACCTCTCTGCTGTCCAGGATCCCTCCTTCTCCTCTCACTTCCTTAAACGCAATGTGGAATTAACAACATCATGCTTTCCCTGATACCGGGAGTCCGCTGCCTTGGAGTAACCCTTGACTCTGACCTGTACTTCAAACCTCACATCCAAGCTCTTCCAACCTCCTGTCGCCTCCAGCTCAAAAATATCTTCAGAATCCATCCTTTCCTCAACCTTCAATCTACTAAAATGCTTGTGCATGCCCTCATCATCTCCCGCCTTGACTACTGCAACACCCTTTTCTGTGGCCTCCCTGATAACACCCTTGCACCTCTCCAGTCCTTCCTTAACTTTGCTGTCTGACTAATTAATCTCTCTCATTGCTACTCCTCCACTTCCCCCTCTGCAAATCTCTTCACTGGCTCTCATTCCCTTAGCGTATCCAGTTAAAATTACTAATACTGACTTACCAAGCCATCCATAACCTGTCTCCTCCATATATCTCTGAACTAATCTCCTGATATCTTCCCTCACATAATCTCCAGTCCTCCCAAGACCTCCTTCTTTCCTCCACACTTATTCGCTCCTCACCCAACTGCCTCTAAGACTTCTCCCGAATATCCCCCATCATCTGGAATTCTTTGCCCAAAACAAACACGTCCGACTATCAACCACATTCACATCGTTCAGACGGAACCTGAAAACCCACCTCTTCAGGAAAGCTTACAGCCTGCAATGACCCCGCTGCCTCATCACCACTACCGGACCTACCACCTCACCAACACTGGAGATGCTGCTAGCCTCAACCCATTGTCTCCTTCTTCTCCATCCTGTACAATGTAAGCTTGCAAGGGCAGGGTCCTCGACCCTCTGTATCAGTCTGTAATTGTTAGTGTCCTTACTGTAAGTGATATCTTTAATTTATATGTAACTCCTTGTCATGTACAACACCATGGAATCAATAGTGCTCTAAAAATAAATAATAATAATATTGTATTGTTGAGTCAAGTTGTAATGGGTGTTTAACTGGAGGTGTTTTATTAGTAGTAAAATCAGCAAACATGCAGTATAATATTTACTTAAAGTGTATTAAACTATATCATCTTGCCATGCAAGATGTCCAATATCAGAAACAAAGTAAGCAGCAAAACTTTTCCCTTATCTGGGCAACTACCACTGTAGTCCACAGAGGGTGATCACGGTAATCCTGCAAAGTGCTAGCTAGGTTCATCAAGTTCTAATTGTTATCGCTCTTTTGACAGGATATAATTGTGCATAACAACATATGCTTTGACCGCATAATCAATTGTCTCAGTTTTTAGATTGATTGGTGTTCCCAAAATGCGTCAGGAAACCAAAGGCACACTCCACAGTTCTTTGTGCTCTTGTCAGTCGGTAGTTGAAAATCCTTTTGGTGTGTTTCAAGTCCCGACTCTAGTATGGTTGTATGAGGTTGGCACACATTTGAAACGCCTCATCCCCAACCACAACAAATAGAATTGGCGGTCCTTCAGTGTTCAGAAGAGGTTGTGGCTGTGGAGAATTTAAATTATTTCCATACAAACGTTGGCCCATGTCAGAGTTTTTGGAAGTCTGTGAGTCATTTCCTCATCAAAATGAGCCAGCGTCAACAACGACAAATCGACACTCAGCATCTGCAATCGCCATGAGAACAATCAAGAAGTATTTTTTGTAATTGAAATACTCGGATCTAGGGTTGAGCGACTTTTACTTTTATAGGATCGGGTCGGGTTTCACGAAACCCAACTCTCTCAAAAGTCGGGTCGAGTGAAATCGGCCGATCCTATAGAAAAGTCGGGGTCGGGGTCGGCCGAAACACGAAACCCAATGCAGTGCAATGGGATACTATGGTTCCCAGGGTCTGAAGGAGAGGAAACTCTCCTTCAGGCCCTGGGATCCATATTTATTTCCTATTAGGTATATACTCACCCTCCGACGCGCCCTGCTTCTTTCCGGCAGCCTTCCTTCCTAAGAATCAGTGCTTGAATGACCTTCATTGACGTCGCGGCTTGTGATTGGTCGCGTGAGCGGTCACATGGGTGGTCACGCGACCAATCACAAGCCGCGACGTCATCTAAGGTCCTTCACGCACTGATTCTAAGGAAGGAAGGCTGCCGGTTAGTACCAGGGCACGTCAGAGGGTGAGTATAGCAATATTTTTTATTTTAATTCTTTATTTTACACTTAAATATTGATTCCGATACCGATTTCTGATATTGCAAACATATCGGAACTCGGTATCGGAATTCCGATACCAGATTCAGAAGATTGCCGACCTCATGGTCGACCCCACACAGGGGTCGGGTCGGGTTTCATGAAACCCGACTTTGCCAAAAGTCGGCGACTTCTGAAAATGGCCTACCCGTTTCGCTCAACCCTACTCAGATCCACTTCCAGCAGGTTTCAGAATACAAATGTGTTTTTCGTCCACAGCCCCCACACAGTATGGAAAATTACAAATTTCTTTGAATTTTGCTGTATTTTTCAGCCAGAGTTCAGTTGTTGGTTGGGGGAGGAATTCTGCTCACAGAATGTCACATAAAACAAGGCAGGTGTCTCCAACATTCCCAGAAAGGGTGGACACTCCAATCCGGAATTGAAAATGTAGAGATCTTAAGTTCTGTCCAGTAGCCAGAAATCTGCCAAACAGAAAATGGAAAAAAAAATCAGTACATGGCTGTTATAACAATAATACTCACGACATGTGTTTGTTTTAAAACTACGTAACTCAGGGTCACCATCAGACGTTCCTGAGCAGGAATTGCTTGACATAGTTGTGTGTCATGTCTAGTGATGGATCTTCGGACACATTGCAGCAATTCATCAAAGCTCTGTTCCGACATCCTCATGTATTCTAAAAACTTCTCCCGGTTTTCACGCAGCTCAGTGTACAACGAGTGGTAGGCTCCACGGCTCTCTTGGACTACAACGATGGGTTGTTGCCAGTAGCGACGACTACGTCTTCTCCATCTTGCTCTTCTTCTTTCTTCTTCCCAAGCCACAGCAAAGGCAAAAGCCAATTTCAACTCCAAATCCAGATTATGATAGAAACACTCCATGCCAAGATCCATCTATATAAACAGAATCCCCATGAGACACGCCCATTGGTTGTGGCTTTTGTCAAGGAAATTCTCCTGGAACAGCATTTGCCGCATAACAAAATTCATTTAAAATTCAAATACATACGCAGAAAAAATACAAACGCATGCAAAAATGCATACAAATGCATGCACATGCAGCTTTTTTTTTGGTGTCATGCGTAAGCTGATGCGGATAAAAATCACAGCGTAACTGTGCATTTGAATGCATTTTGGCATTTGATTGCGCATGCAGATGATACTCTGCGCACAGATGCGCTAATGTGAACTTAGCCTTAATACAGAACACTTTATAATCCAACACACACCACTGATTGATAGCTTTATGTGTATTCTGTGTATGACCAGAAAGCTGTCAGTCATTGATTAGCATGAAAAACCAAGCAGACCAGTAAGTGACAGATCACTGAAATCAGAATCTCTGTCTCAGTATCATCCTGCTCTTAGATTAATTAGCACAATACCTGGTGATACGGGGATAGGTTATCTGTAAAATATTTTATAAATATATTACGTGTATAAAATATATACAGCTCTGGCAAAAATTAAGAGACCACAACATCAAAACCCTGTCATAGGCAGCCCAATCTCCAGACCTGAATCCCATTGAAAACCTCTGGAATGTAACCAAGACGAAGATGGATAGTCAAGAGCCATCAAACAAACAACTGCTTACATTTTTGAGCCAGAAGCAGTGTGAAAGACTGGTGGAAAGCATGCCAAGACGCATGAAATCTGTGATTAAAAATCATGGCTATTCCACAAAGTATTGATTTCTGAACTCTTCCTGAGTTGAAACATTAGTATTGTTGTTTCTAAATGATTATGAACTTGCTTTCTTTGCATTATTTGAGCACTGTTTTTTTTAATTTTGATTATTTCTTCTTTTCAGAAAAAAATACAAAATTTATTGCTTGGAAATTCGGAGACATGTTGTCAGGAGTTTATAGAATAAAAGAACAATTTACATTTTACTCAAAAATATACCTATGAAGAGAAAAATCAGACAAACTAAAAAAAATTGCAGAGGTCATATAACATTTTTTTAAGCAATATGATCAGTGTAAGGTTAATAATATAACTTTTATTACAAAATCTTCAGACTTATTCAAATTAGTTGATGCAAAACAGAACACACAGCCCATCAAAAACAAGTACATTTAGAAGTTTGTAAGATGATGAGTATGACACGGTCTCTCGATTGTAATTGTAACAAAAGTGACAAACTATATAGTGTAAAAAAATCATAGTTTACTTTTAATTATATGCAAATGATTCCCAAATGTCAAGTTTATTTAATAAATTGGAATATGAGGTTAGGGGTAGAAATAGGTCGATATGGGAAGTTTTGTGTAGTATATGAAAATATAAAGACTGAAAAGTCCAGCTTGACATAATGATTAAAAAGTCTATTGAGAATAAAATTTGATTATAATGTAATTCAAGATATTACTATAATGGGGACTTGATTCTAATATTGTATATGCATTTGTTGTTGTGACCTATTTAGAACATTTCCTGCTTTATTACTTGAAAAACATATAGTACATTACTTATATGCCTGTTTTATATCGTTAGCATTCCAATCTCTGAATATAATTATTGTAACTGATTATCTCAAGGGACTTTCACTGATAAATGGAGTTCATTCAGTGAAGTATGCTAATGATTTCCTTGGCATTCCAAGCAGCGCATTAGAGAATGGAATGATGAATGCTATTTAAGTGTAACAGAATATGCGCTCTAATTTTATTTCCCACTACAGGAAATAACGTATATTAGTATATTAGTAAACATCATGCTGTGTCAAAATTGTAACCTTAAAGTTATCTCAGGGAAATGCTAAATTAGGGAAAGTTCAGTTTTTAGCTAATTCATTACTATTTGAAAATGTTATCACCATCAAATATGTTCAATTGGTTTGCCATTTTATTAAAAAAAATGTACAATGGATTACACATTGTTCTAGCAGTAGATATCTGACTCTTACCCAGTGTGAAGTACAGTTGTTCTTGTGATCTTTAATTCTATTTACATACTACTATTGGGAAGCAAAAACTACATGATTTCTATTTCCATCTAGTCACCTAAAAATAATAAAACTGATCCTAATATAATTTAACCATATAGTGCTGCAATTTATATGAAATGTATGTTTATTTGTTTCATTAAAATTTACACATATGGTAAAATCAAAAGCTGCTAAAATATACATATACACATTATAATTATTTGGAAAAAAAATCCATCAGAGGTATATAAATTGGTATATTGAAGGACCAGCCTTCTCTTTGAGAACATGTGGAGATCAAGAGACATACTGTAATAAGGGATGAGACAAACTCCAAGAAAAATAATGAATGAATGCTTCAATAAGAGCTTAGGCATTGTGCCAAGCGGCTATAATAAATGAGTACCTGGAATGGATTCCAATTGACAGTCTTGAAGGTGTACCAAAAGGTACTGAGCATTTCTTAGATGCTTTGCTTTTCATAAAAGCTATTGCAATTAGGCTGATGTTTGGTGGAGACCATTTCATCTGATGCAGCACCCCATCCATCTCCTTCTTGGTCACGCAGAGTTTACATAGCCTGCAGGTGTGTTTTGTCTTAATGTCCCTTTGCCACACAAATTATGGTATATGCTACATCTATCTATAACAGCATTGGTCGGACCTGACCTCAATCACCTCTGTTAACCATTTAGAAGGCACTGTCAATTTATGATCCCATCAGCCCCCCCCCCCCCCCCGATAATGCAATCTTTGGGCACTAATGAATTATCATGTCAACTAGGAGCCTGTTGAAGGCCTCTGTGGTACCCATCTTAGTCCTTCTGTTAAGTCCACCCACAGGCGCAGCTTATCAGGATATGATAATTGACACTATACAGCTCTGGCAAAAATTAACAGGCCACCACATTAAAACCCTGTCAGAAGTTTATAGAATAAAAGAACAGTACCTATAAAGAGAAAAATCAGACAAACTTAAAATTTTGCAGTGGTGTCTAATTTTTGCCAGAGCTGTGCATGGCAAAACTGTTGTAATGTAGTAATGAAGTACACAGTTATATGAAAACGTTTGGGCACCCCTATTAATCTTAAGCTTAATGTTTTATAAAAATTGTTTTTTTGCAACAGCTATTTCAGTTTCATATATCTAATAACTGTTGGACACAGTAATGTTTCTGCCTTGAAATGAGGTTTATTGTACTAACAGAAAATGTGCAATCTGCATTCAAACAAAATTTGACAGGTGCATAAGTATGGGCACCCTTATCATTTTCTTGTTTTTACCTACTTTTTACTGACTTACTAAAGCACTTTTTTTGGTTTTCTAACCTCATTGAGCTTTGAATTCATAGCCAGGTGTATGCAATCATGATAAAAGCTACTTAAAGTGGCCACTTGCAAGTTGTTCTCCTGTTTGAATCTCCTCTGAAGAGTGGCATCATGGGCTCCTCAAAACAACTGTCTAATGATCTGAAAACAAAGATTATTCAACATAGTTGCTCAGGGGAAGGATACAAAAAGCTGTCTCAGAGATTTAACCTGTCAATTTCCACTGTGAGGAACATAGTAAGGAAATGGAAGAACACAGGTACAGTCCTTGTTAAGGCCAGAGGTGGCAGGCCAAGAAAAACATCAGAAAGGCAGAGAAGAAGAATGGTGAGATCAGTCAAGGACAATCATCAGACCACCTCCAGAGAGCTGCAGCATCAACTTGCTGCAGATGGTGTCACTGTGCGTCGGTCAACTATACAACGCACTTTGCACAAGGAGAAGCTGTATGGGAGAGTGATGCGAATGAAGCTATTTCTGCAAGCAAGCCAAAAACAGAGTCTGCTGAGGTATGCAAAAGCACATTTGGAGAATCCAATTTCTTTTTGGAAGAAGGTCCTGTGGACTGATGAAACCAAGATTGAGTTGTTTGGTCATACAAAAAGGCGTTATGCATGGCGTTCAAAAAACACAGCATTCCAAGAAAAACACTTGCTACCCACAGTAAAATTTGGTGGAGGTTCCATCATGCTTTGGGGCTGTGTGGCCAATGCCAGCACTGGGAATCTTGTTAAAGTTGAGGGACGCATGGATTCCTCTCAGTATCAGCAGATTCTTGACAATAATGTTCATGAATCAGTGACAAACTTGAAGTTACGCAGGGGATGGATCATTCAGCAAGACAATGATCCAAAACACCGCTCCAAATCTACTCAGGTATTCATGCAGAGGAATATTTACACTGTTCTGGAATGGCCATCCCAGTCTCCAGACATGAATATCATTGAACATCTGTGGGATCATTTGAAGAGGGCTGTCCATGCTCGGCGACCATCAAACTTAACTGAACTGGAATTGTTTTGTAAAGAGGAATGGTCAAAAATACCTTGTTTGAATGCAGATTGCACATTTTCTGTTAGTACAATAAACCTCATTTCAAGGTAGAAACATTACTGTGTCCAACAGTTCTTAGATATATGAAACTGAAATAGCTGTTGCAAAAAAAAACAATTTTTATAAAACGTTAAGCTTAAGATTAATAGGGGTGCCCAAACTTTTTCATATAACTGTATACAGTTGAAACAGCAAGTTCACATACACTATATAAAAAAGCACAAATTCATGTTTTTCTCAATATCTGACATGAAATCAGAATAAATCTTTCCCGTGTTAGGTCAATTAGGATTGCTATAATTATTAACCCCTTCAAGACCCAGCCTATTTTGACCTTAAAGACCTTGCCGTTTTTTGCAATTCTGACCAGTGTCCCTTTATGAGGTAATAACTCAGGAACGCTTCAACGGATCCTAGCGGTTCTGAGATTGTTTTTTCGTGACATATTGGGCTTCATGTTAGTGGTAAATTTAGGTCAATAAATTCTGCATTTATTTGTGATAAACACGGAAATTTGGCGAAAATTTTGAAAATTTCGCAATTTTCACATTTTGAATTTTTATTCTGTTAAACCAGAGAGATATGTGACACAAAATAGTTAATAAATAACATTTCCCACATGTTTACTTTACATCAGCACAATTTTGGAAACAAAATTTTTTTTTGTTAGGAAGTTATAAGGGTTAAAATTCGACCAGCGATTTGTCATTTTTACAACGAAATTTACAAAACCATTTTTTTTAGGGACCACCTCACATTTGAAGTCAGTTTGAGGGGTCTATTTGGCTGAAAATACCCAAAAGTGACACCATTCTAAAAACTGCACCCCTCAAGGTACTCAAAACCACATTCAAGAAGTTTATTAACCCTTCAGGTGCTTCACAGCAGCAGAAGCAACATGGAAGGAAAAAATGAACATTTAACTTTTTAGTCACAAAAATTATCTTTTAGCAACAATTTTTTTATTTTCCCAATGGTAAAAGGAGAAACTGAACCACGAAAGTTGTTGTCCAATTTGTCCTGAGTACGCTGATACCTCATATGTGGTGGTAAACCACTGTTTTGGCGCACGGCAGGGCTTGGAAGGGAAGGAGCGCCATTTGACTTTTTGAATCAAAAATTGGCTCCACTCTTTAGCGGACACCATGTCACGTTTGGAGAGCCCCCGTGTGCCTAAAAATTGGAGCTCCCCCACAAGTGACCCCATTTTGGAAACTAGATGCCCCAAGGAACTTATCTAGATGCATAGTGAGCACTTTGAACCCCCAGGTGCTTCACAAATTGATCCGTAAAAATGAAAAAGTACTTTTTTTTCACAAAAAAATTCTTTTAGCCTCAATTTTTTCATTTTCTCATGGGCAACAGGATAAAATGGATCCTAAAATGTGTTGGGCAATTTCTCCTGAGTACACCAATACCTCACATGTGGAGGTAAACCACTGTTTGGGCACATGGTAAGGCTCGGAAGGGAAGGAGCGCCATTTGACTTTTTGAATGAAAAATTATTTCCATCGTTAGCGGACACCATGTCGCGTTTGGATAGCTCCTGTGTGCCTAAACATTGGCGCTCCCCCACAAGTGACCCCATTTTGGAAACTAGACCCCCCAAGGAACTAATTTAGATGCCTAGTGAGCACTTTAAACCCTCAGGTGCTTCACAAATTGATCTGTAAAAATGAAAAAGTAATTTTTTTTCACAAAAAAATTCTTTTCGCCTCAATTTTTTCATTTTCACATGGGCAGTAGGATAAAATGGATCATAAAATTTGTTGGGCAATTTCTCCCGAGTACGCCGATACCTCATATGTGGGGGTAAACCACTGTTTGGGCACTCGGCAGGGCTCGGAAGAGAAGGCGCGCCATTTGACTTTTTGAATGGAAAATTAGCTCCAATTGTTAGCGGACACCATGTCGCGTTTGGAGAGCCCCTGTGTGCCTAAACATTGGAGCTCCCGCACAAGTGACCCCATTTTGGAAACTAGACCCCCCAGGGAACTTATCTAGATGCATATTGAGCACTTTAAACCCCCAGGTGCTTCACAGAAGTTTATAACGCAGAGCCATGAAAATAAAAAATAATTTTTCTTTCCTCAAAAATGATTTTTTAGCCTGGAATTTCCTATTTTGCCAAGGATAATAGGAGAAATTTGACCCCAAATATTGTTGTCCAGTTTGTCCTGAGTACGCTGATACCCCATATGTGGGGGTAAACCACTGTTTGGGCGCACGGCAGGGCTCGGAAAGGATGGCACGCCATTTGGCTTTTTAAATGGAAAATTAGCTCCAATCATTAGCGGACACCATGTCACGTTTGGAGAGCCCCTGTGTGCCTAAACATTGGAGATCCCCCAGAAATGACACCATTTTAGAAACTAGACCCCCAAAGGAACTAATCTAGATGTGTGGTGAGGACTTTGAACCCCCAAGTGCTTCACAGAAGTTTATAACGCAGAGCCATGAAAATAAAAAAAAAAATTATTTTCTCAAAAATGATATTTTAGCCTGCAATTTTTTATTTTCCCAAGGGTAACAGGAGAAATTTGACCCCAAAAGTTGTTGTCCAGTTTCTCCTGAGTACGTTGATACCCCATATGTGGGGGTAAATCACTGTTTGGGCACATGCCGGGGCTCGGAAGTGAAGTAGTGACGTTTTGAAATGCAGACTTTGATGGAATGCTCTGTGGGCGTCACGTTGCGTTTGCAGAGCCCCTGATGTGGCTTAACAGTAGAAACCCCCCACAAGTGACCCCATTTTGGAAACTAGACCCCCAAAGGAACTTATCTAGATGTGTGGTGAGCACTTTGAACCCCCAAGTGCTTCATAGAAGTTTATAATGCAGAGCCGTGAAAATAATAAATACGTTTTCTTTCCTCAAAAATAATTATTTAGCCCAGAATTTTTTAATTTTCCCAAGGGTAACAGGAGAAATTTGACCCCAATATTTGTTGTCCAGTTTCTCCTGAGTACGGTCATACCCCATATGTGGGGGTAAACTACTGTTTGGGCACATGCCGGGGCTTGGAATTGAAGTAGTGACGTTTTGAAATGCAGACTTTGATGGAATGCTCTGCGGGCGTCACGTTGCGTTTGCAGAGCCCCTGATGTGCCTAAACAGTAGAAACCCCCCACAAGTGACCCCATTTTGGAAACTAGACCCTGAAAGGAACTTATCTAGATGTGTGGTGAGCACTTTGAACCCCCAAGTGCTTCATAGAAGTTTATAATGCAGAGCCGTGAAAATAATAAATACGTTTTCTTTCCTCAAAAATAATTATTTAGCCCAGAATTTTTTATTTTCCCAAGGGTTACAGGAGAAATTGGACCCCAAAAGTTGTTGTCCAGTTTCTCCTGAGTACGCTGATACCCCATATGTGGGGGTAAACCACTGTTTGGGCACACGTCGGGGTTCAGAAGGGAAGTAGTGACTTTTGAAATGCAGACTTTGATGGAATGGTCTGCGGGTGTCACGTTGCGTTTGCAGAGCCCCTGGTGTGCCTAAACAGTAGAAACCCCCCACAAGTGACCCCATTTTGGAAACTAGACCCTGAAAGGAACTTATCTAGATATGTGGTGAGCACTTTGAACCCCCAAGTGCTTCACAGACGTTTACAACGCAGAGCCGTGAAAATAAAAAATCATTTTTCTTTCCTCAAAAATTATGTTTTAGCAAGCATTTTTTTAGATTCACAAGGGTAACAGGAGAAATTGGACCCCAGTAATTGTTGCGCAGTTTGTCCTGAGTATGCTGGTACCCCATATGTGGGGGTAAACCACTGTTTGGGCACACGTCAGGGCTCAGAAGTGAGGGAGCACCATTTGACTTTTTGAATACGAGATTGGCTGGAATCAATGGTGGCGCCATGTTGCGTTTGGAGACCCCTGATGTGCCTAAACAGTGGTAACCCCTCAATTCTACCTCCAACACTAACCCCAACACACCCCTAACCCTAATCCCAACTGTAGCCATAATCCTAATCACAACCCTAACCCCAACACACCCCTAACCACAACACTAACCCCAACACACCCCTAACCCTAACCACAACCCTAATTCCAACCCTAACCCTAACCCTAACCCTAAGGCTATGTGCCCACGTTGCGGATTCGTGTGAGATATTTCCGCACCATTTTTGAAAAATCTGTGGGTAAAAGGCACTGTGTTTTACCTGCGGATTTTCCGCGGATTTCCAGTATTTTTTGTGCGGATTTCACCTGCGGATTCCTATTGAGGAACAGGTGTAAAACGCCGCGGAATCCGCACAAAGAATTGACATGCTGCGGAAAATACAACGCAGCGTTCCCGCGCGGTATTTTCCGCACCATGGGCACAGCGGATTTGGTTTTTCATATGTTTACATGGTACTGTAAACCTGATGGAACACTGCTGCGAATCCGCAGCCAAATCCGCACCGTGTGCACATAGCCTAATTCTAAAGGTATGTGCACACGCTGCGGAAAACGCTGCGGATCCGCAGCAGTTTCCCATGAGTGTACAGTTCAATGTAAACCTATGGGAAACAAAAATCGCTGTAATAATAATAATAATAATAATAATTTTTATTTATATAGCGCCAACATATTCCGCAGCGCTTTACAAATTATAGAGGGGACTTGTACATACAATAGACATTACAGCATAACAGAAATACAGTTCAAAACAGATACCAAGAGGAGTGAGGGCCCTGCTCGTAAGCTTACAAACTATGAGGAAAAGGGGAGACACGAGAGGTGGATGGTAACAATTGCTATAGTTATTCGGACCAGCCATAGTGTAAGGCTTGGGTGTTCATGTAAAGCTGCATGAACCAGTTAATTAATTTTTTTTTTTTTTTTAATATAGGCCACACAGGGATCGTTAGGTTAATGCATTGAGGCGGTAGGCCAGTCTGAACAAATGAGTTTTTAGGGCACGCTTAAAACTGTGGGGATTGGGGATTAATCGTATTATCCTAGGTAGTGCATTCCAAAGAATCGGCGCAGCACGTGTAAAGTCTTGGAGACGGGAGTCTGGGAGTAGTGACCATTAGATTTAGCTGTTAGTAGGTCATTAGAGACTTTAGTGAGGGCAGTTTCAGTAGAGTGTAAAGAGCGGAAACCAGATTGAAGAGGGTCGAGAAGAGAGTTATCTGAGAGATAGCGGGTAAGACGGGAGTGGACCAGGCGTTCGAGGAGTTTAGAGATGAAGGGAAGATTAGAGACAGGTCTATAATTAGCGGCACAGTTTTGGTCGAGGGATGGTTTTTTAAGTAATGGATGTATGATGGCATGCTTAAATGAGGAGGGAAAAATACCGGAAGTGAGGGAAAGGTTGAATATTTTTGTTAGGTGAGAGGTGACAGCCGGGGAAAGGGACTGGAGGAAATGTGACGGAATGGGGTCACTGGTGCAAGTGGTCGGGCGAGAAGATGCAAGGAGCCTGCTTACTTCTTCTTCTGTAACTGGTTCAAAGTCAGAGAGTGAACTAGATGCAGTGGGGGAGGGAGGACAGTGCATGGTATGAAGAGATTGGGAGATGATTTCCTGTCGAATATGGTCAATTTTTTCTTTGAAGTAATTGGCCAGATTGTCAGCACGGAGATCCGTGGTTGGGGCCTGCGCTCTTGGGTTGAGTAGGGACTGGAACGTGTCAAAGAGACGTTTAGGGTTATTGGACAGGGAGGTGATGAGGGTGTTGAAGTAGGTTTGTTTGGAGAGGTGAAGGGCAGAATTGTATGTCTTTAGCATGAACTTATAATGGATGAAATCTTCGGGTAGATTAGATTTTCTCCACAGACGTTCTGCGCACCTGGAGCACCGCTGCAGGAAACGTGTTTGCAGCGTGTGCCACGGTTGTTGCCGTCTGTGCCGAGTTGTTTTATGTATAGGAGGAGCAGCTTCATCCAGGGCACTTTGCAGGGTTTCATTGTAATGCTTCAGAGCAGAATCAGGACATGAGATGGAGGAGATTGGGGCCAATGAGGACTGCAAGTTCTTCATAAGTTCCTGGGTGTTAATGGCCTGTATGTTTCTATAAGTGTGGAAAGTGGGGGTGACCTGAGCGGGATGGCAGTTCTTGATAGAGAATGAAAGAAGGTGGTGGTCAGAGAGTGGGAGAGGGGAGTTTGTGAAATCATCCACTGAGCAAAGCCGGGAGAAGACCAAGTCAAGGGAGTTTCCATCTTCATGTGTTGGCGAGTTAGTATGCTGCGAGAGGCCGAAAGAGGAGGTTAGAGCCAAAAGGTGAGAAGCAGATGGGGAGAGGGGAGAGGCAATAGGGATGTTGAAATCACCCATGATAAGGGTGGGGGTGTCACAGGAAAGAAAGTGTGGAAGCCAGGTGGCAAAGTGATCCAGGAACTGATGAGAGGGGCCGGGAGGACGATACACCACCACCACTCGCATGGAGAAGGGGACGTAGAGTCTGACCACATGGACCTCAAAGGAAGGGAAGACAAGTGAGGGTACTTGGGGGATAACTTGGAAAGTACATTTTGGTGAAAGGAGCAGACCAACGCCTCCACCTGCTCTGTTGTCCGATCTTGGGGTATGAGAAAAGTGTAGTGCACCATATGAAAGAGCAGCAGCAGCGGTGGTGTCTGACTGCTGGATCCAGGTTTCAGTAAGAGCCAGGAGGTTAAGAGAATTCAGCTGTACACATGCTGCGGAAAAACTGCACGGAAACGCAGCGGTTTACATTCCGCAGCATGTCACTTCTTTGTGCGGATTCCGCAGCGGTTTTACAACTGCTCCAATAGAAAATCGCAATTGTAAAACCGCAGTGAAATGCGCAGAAAAAAACGCGGTAAATCCGCCATAAATCCGCAGCGGTTTAGCACTGCGGATTTATCAAATCCGCAGCGGAAAAATCCGCAGAGGACCAGAATACGTGTGCACATTCCTAACCCTAACCCTAACCCTAGCCCTAACCCTACCCCTAACCCTAACCCTAACCCTAGCCCTACCCCTAACCCTACCCCTAACCCTACCCCTAACCCTAACCCTACCCCATATCCCTATTCTAACATTAGTGGAAAAAAAAAAATTTCTTTATTTTTTTATTGTCCCTACCTATGGGGGTGACAGAGGGGGGGGGTCATTTATTATTTTTTTTATTTTGATCACTGAGATAGATTATATCTCAGTGATCAAAATGCACTTTGGAACGAATCTGCCGGCCGGCAGATTCGGCGGGCGCACTGCGCATGCGCCCGCCATTTTGGAAGATGGCGGCGCCCGGGAGAAGACGGACGGGACCACGGCTGGATCGGTAAGTATGATAGGGTGGGGGGGGACCACGGGGGGGGGGATCGGAGCACGGGGGGGGGAATCGGAGCGCGGGAGGGGTGGAACGGAGCGCGGGGGGCGTGGAACGGAGGACGGGGGGCTGGAATGGAGCACGGGGGGTGGAACGGAGCACGGGGGGGGGTGGATCGGAGTGCAGGGGGGGTGATTGGAGCACGGGGGGGTGATTGGAGCACGGGGGGAGCGGACACGAGCACGGGGGGGAGCGGAGCACTGGACGGAGGGGAGCCGGAGCAGTGTACCGGCCAGATCGGGGGGGTGGGGGGGCGATCGGAGGGGTGGGGTGGGGGCACACTAGTATTTCCAGCCATGGCCGATGATATTGCAGCATCGGCCATGGCTGGATTGTAATATTTCACCCGTTATAATGGGTGAAATATTACAAATCGCTCTGATTGGCAGTTTCACTTTCAACAGCCAATCAGAGCGATCGTAGCCACGAGGGGGTGAAGCCACCCCCCCTGGGCTAAACTACCACTCCCCCTGTCCCTGCAGATCGGGTGAAATGGGAGTTAACCCTTTCACCCGATCTGCAGGGACGCGATCTTTCTATGACGCCGCATAGGCGTCATGGGTCGGATTGGCACCGACTTTCATGACGCCTACGTGGCGTCAAAGGTCGGGAAGGGGTTAATATCTGCCAAATTCCAGAATAATGAGAGAGAGATAATGTTTTAAGGCATTTTTATTACTTACTGCAAAATAAAAAGTTTACATACACTAAGATTACTATTCTTTTAAACAATTCTGGACTGCCGATATGATGTTGTCATGAATTTGGGAGCTTCTGACAACATCTGTGTTAATTAGAAACACACCTGTGAATGCACACCTTAAACACGCTGCTTCTTTGTGTAGCATCATGAGAAAGTCTAAAGAAATCAGCAAAGATATCAGGAAGAGAATTGTGGACTAGGGCAAGTCTGGCTCATCCTTGGGTAAAATTTCAATATACCCTTAGATGCTTCGTTCATTTGTACAAACAATTATATGTAAGTTCAAACAAGATGGGAATGTTAAGAAATCACACTGCTCAGGAAGGAAATGGGTTCTGTGTCCCAGAGATGAACGTGCTTAGGTCTGACATGTGCGTATCAACCCAAACGCAATAGCAAAAGACCTTGTGAAGATGATGGCAGAAGCTGGTAAGATTGTGTCAATATCCACTGAAGCAACATCTCAAGACATCAGCCAGGAAGTTAAAGCTTGGGCGGAAATAGGTCTTCCAAATGGGCAATGACCCGAAGTGTGCTTCCACGATGGTAACAAAGTGGCTTAGGCTACTTTCACACATCAGGTTTTTCGCCGCATGCCGATTCTGGCCTCGCGACGCAGCACCGGATCTGGCTTATTTTGTGAAAACCGGATGGGACGGATCCGGTTTTCAGCCGGATCAGATGTCCAGATTCGGCGAGAAACCGGATCCGTCCCATCCGGTTGGCATCCGTTTCGTCCGATTTTCCATCTGGTTTTTGACAGATCCGGTTTTTAAAAACGCCCCCTGACAGGCTAAAAATGTGATTGGCCCCTGGAAAACTATATATACAGTGTTCCTACAGCCCATCAGTGACAGGTTGGAGAGGAGTAGATACAGAGCAAATTGGACACCATTATTGCGAAGATTCTGCAGAACAACGTGGATTTCATTGTGGAGGCGAATAGATTGACAGCTATTGCTATTTAGAAGGAGCGAGAGAGACAGCGCATCATGCGTCTGCGCAGACAACGTTTGAGGATCCACGCCATCACGGCATAGAGAATGACGCGGGGAGTCTTTTCTACCTTATACATGGAGCTACGAGGAGAGTCCGAGAAGTTTTTCAGCTATGTGCGGATGAAGGCGGAGAACTTTGATGTATTGGTGGATCGAATTGAACATCTAATAAGAAGGAGTGATACATATTGCAGATTCTCTATTACAGTGGCTGAGCGTCTGATGGTCACTCTTTGGTAAGCATTATTTTTTTATGTACTCTTGTAGCGCACTTTCATCGATTGATATTTTGAATTTGTAGTAATTTTTGCTTTCCTTTTGATCACAGATTCCTAGCTACTTGAGAATCCCTTTTGTCAATACATTCCCAGTTCAGACTGGGAATTTCAACCATCTCTTTAATTGTTAAGCACACTTGCTGTGCACTGTGGGACTCTTTGCACGATGATTTTATTCCAAATCCCACAATACAGACTTGGTTGAAAGTAGCAAACAAATTCCAGGAAGTGTGTCGGTTTCCCAATTGCTTGGGCGCGGTTGATGGTAAACATATCCATATCGTGAAACCAGCTGGTTCAGGATCCAAATATTTTAACTATAAAAAGTACTTTTCCATCGTGCTGATGGCCATCGCCGATGCGGATTACAAATTTGTAGTGGTGGATATTGGGGTGCATGGCCGCTCAAATGATTCACAAGTTTTCAAACTGTCTGCAATGGAGCGGCATTTGTATGGAAAAACCTTTCAATTCCCCCCTCCAAGACCACTGCCTCAAACCTCTGAGCCACCAATGCCTTTTGTTTGTGTTGGGGATGAAGCCTTCCAGCTTTCAGAACATCTTTTGAAACCCTACTCCAGTCGTGGATTAACCCAAACGAAAAGAATTTTTAACTACCGACTCACACGTGCACGGAGAATGGTGGAGTGTGTGTTTGGGATCTTAACTGCCAAATGGAGAGTTCTACTGACATCTATTAACATGAAGACAGACACTGTGGATAATGTAGTGAAAGCGTGTGTTGTCCTGCACAATTATGTGATATCCAAGGAACAGGTTTCCATTGAGGACCACTCAGAACATAACGTATAAAAGTTCTGCGACTGTTTCCCGAATTCGTGATCAATTCACAGAATATTTTATTTCACCTGAAGGAAGAATAGACTGGCAGGATGAGAGAGTTTGAACAATTTGTCTTGAACCTAGTAACACATTTTTAACCTTACCCAAGTTGTGTACCTGTTTGATTTTACCTTTTACCCAAGTTTGATTTTACCTTTAACCCAAGTTGTGTACCTGTTTGGGTTGTACCCAAATTATTTTATCTCTAAACCAGTAAACCTTGTTGTACCCAAGTGTTATCTCTACCTTATAAAGAAAATACAAATTAGCTGTAAACAACACAATTTTATTACACTTTTTTTTAACACAACAAAAACACCAAAAAAACCCTAAAGGTTGGAATAAGTCGAGGTGGAGATAGTGCTGGAGGGGCTGTCAGATAGGGACACTTCGACAGTGGGAGTGTGGAGAGAGGAATGTGTTGGTGGTTGGGAAGGAGCAATAGGTAGTGGTGAAGGGGTGGAGAAGGCAATTGAGCGGGTGGACAGGAAAGTGGGATTAGGGTTAGGAATTTGGTAGGATGGAGGGGTGTAGGTGATGTTTTGGGAGGATTGGGAGGCAGAAGCAATGATGGGTGAAGAAGAGGGTTGGGAAGGAGGTGAAAGAGGCTGTTGGTAGTGGGCAGGGAGAGGAGGCGTGGATGAAATAGATGGGAAGTGGCATGGGTCGGTATCATCATATTGGGCAGAATGGTGGGAAGGAGCATGGGCAGGACGCTGGTAGTCTGGCTGGTGGGACGGGGCACGGGAACACTGGTAGTGTTGTGGCTGGTGGAACGGGGCACGGGCACGATGTGGGTGATGGTGAGGTTGGTGGGATGGGGCATGGGCAGGTTGGTGGTACGGGTCAGGAGGATGGTAGTGGTTGTAGTGATGGACATTGGAGGAAGGGGGGCAGGTGCAGGATGGGTGGCAAGAGTCTCAGCTTTTGAGGCAATGAGCGCTAGAGTAGAATGGCAGGATTCCATTACTTGCATCTGCTGAGAAGCAGATAGCGTCTCCATTTGCTCGAGTACCGACTGGAAAAAAGTGTTGTTTGGTGACTGTCTTGCCTCTGAACGCATCGATAACAGAAGTGTATGCAACTCGAGTATACTTTTATTTATTAAATTGAAACCTGCAGCCATTTGTTCAGACAAAACTTTGACACAGTTCTGAAAGGATGCATTCAGGTGTAAGAACCTTGGTGCATAGCTCTGTACCTGACCCCTCTGCCGCTGTCGCCCCGAAGCTACAGGTGTACTAGAGGTGGCAGCAGCAGAGGGGTGGAGTACAGGAAACGCTATATCCTCACCAGCAAATACATGCAATGGAACTGGCCGGGATGCTCCAGCGCTCGCGGATTTGACAGAAGGATCCGATGTGTGGGAAGGCTGGGAAGGTGCAGACTGGGAAGGTGCAGAGTGGGAAGGTGCTGAGGGGCCGGACTGTCGAACTGTCCCTTGGTGGCGGCCTCCTGAGGGATCGCCCCAGAAGGGTTCAACTCTGCTGCAGGCTCCCGAGTGCTCCCGACGGTGCTGTGGAACAAAAGAGAAAAACAAACAATTAATATACTGATATTGCATGGCCCTGGCTGAAAGAGAAAAAGAGGTTTACACATGTTAAAAATTGGTTATTACAGTACATATGGTGGTTAATATTTACCTTCGGGTCACCATCATTGTCCTGAGGAACGACAGGGCTTCGGCATACTTGTATCTGCTCCTGCGTCCTCCAGAACCACTCGGCGCCCGCATCTCGTTGTTGAACTCCTTCTTAAAGCGATCCCTGATCGACCGCCACCGTTTCACAATCTTCTCATCTGTTAACAAAGGAGAAACACAAATTGGTTAGAAACAATACTTAGAATGTATCAAGAAAACTGAACTGAGTACACTTATGTTCTTGATTCTGCGCCCGAACATCGAGGTCCTCCCACTTCTCCATAAGCTCTTGGCAGACTTGCTCCCAGAGTCGACGGGTCACGATGATATCAGCATAGCGGCGGTCACCCATGTTCCACAGCGGCTCCCTGTCTCGGATCAGCTCGATGAGGAGGTCAATATCGAGTCCGACCTCCTCACCATCCGAATCAGGAGCACGCTGTGAGCCTGTTGTAAAAAAGGAAAAAAAAATAAAATAAGATTGTAAACATGAAGAAAAATCCACAAAAAAATAAAAAATTTACATATATGCTTACACGATGACGGCCACCCTGACTCTGACGCCAACGACCCTGGGAGCCACTGGGAGGACCTCTGGATCGAGCACCAGAATCCGAACTCTAGAAGAAAAATAACAGAAAAATTATGTGCTTGTATGTAGCCTTTTTTATGTGTTGGTTGCCGTGTGATATCTATAATGATCATTTTGCATGAATTGTGTGATGTCTGAAATGGTCAGTTTGGATGTGTTCTGTGCTGCGTTCTTTCTGTATCAGTATCTTGTGTTGTTATGTGTTGGGTGTAGTGTGAGGTTGTGGTTCTGCAATAAATGAAAGAAACATACCAATTGTGATCCCACTCCAGGTATTTCTCTACCCCTTTGCTCTTCTTCTGGGAGCACCTCTTGTGCTGCGGCAGCAGCTTCCTACAAAAAAGAAAGATGGGGAAATATATTAATATATAAACATACACATACAGACATACATACACACACACACCTACATACAGACATACATACAGACATACCATATATACTTGAGAATAAGCCGACCCGAGTATAAGCCAACCCCCCTAATTTTGCCACAAAAAACTGGGAAAGCTTAATGACTCGAGTATAAGCCTAGGGTGGGAAATGCAGCAGCTAAAGGTAAATGTCAAAAGTAAAAATGCACTGACGTTCAGGCAGAGGGCGCGCGCTAACCACGTCACCGCGCCCTCTTACCTGAGCGTCACTGCAGAAGACGCTGAAGATGGAGCGGTGCCTGGAACGAGGAGCAGGTGAATATCGCGCAGCGGTCTGTTGTGAATTCTGTGGCAGAGCTCCCTCCTGTGGTCACAAGTGGTACTTCGGCTGATTCTCTCTGGGAGCTTCCGTTTGTGGAGGAAACTGGTACTGCTGCTTCTGAGTTTCCTCCCTCAGGTGATCTGGTGAGGTCGTTAGGTGCTTCTCTACTTAACCCCACCTAATGCTTTGATTCATGCTTCCTGTCAATGTTCCAGTGTTGGACTTGTGTTTCTCTGGATCATTCCTGTGGCCTGCTGCTCTGCATAGCTAAGTGCTTCTTTGCTATTTGTTGCTATTTTTTCTGTCCAGCTTGTCTATTTGTTTTGCTGGAAGCTCTGGGACGCAAAGGGTGTACCTCCGTGCCGTTAGTTCGGTACGGAGGGTCTTTTTGCCCCTTTGCGTGGCTTTCTTTAGGGTTTTGTGTAGACCGCAAAGTTATCTTTCCTATCCTCGTTCTGTCTAGAATATCGGGCCTCACTTTGCTGAATCTATTTCATCCCTACGTTTGTCTTTTCACCGTTATACTCACCTGCTCCTGGCGCAGTGCTGTCACTGCTTCCCCGACACTGCAGCTTCTTCCTGTACTGAGCGGTCACCGTTACCGCTCATTACAGTAATGAATTTGCGGCTCCACCCCTACGGGAGGTGGAGCCACATATTCATTACTGTAATGAGCGGTACCATGTGACTGCTCAGTACAGGAAGAAGCTGCCGGTGCCGGGAAGCCAAGGACCTGCAGGGACCGTGCCGGGAGCAGGTAAGTATAATTAGACAGCCCCCACTCCCCCTCCCCTGCCGATCCCTGGGTATGACTCGAGTATAAGCCGAGAGGGGGACTTTCAGCCCAAAAATGTGGGCTGAAAATCTCGGCTTATACTCGAGTACGAACGGTACATGCAGACATACATACAGACATACATACAAAGAGAGAGGGAGAGAGAGAGAGCAAAATTATTTAAAAAAGCATATATATTTACCTCAGTGCGCTGCCGACAGGGAGGTGGAGCCACATATTCCTTACTGTAATGAGCGGTACCATGTGACTGCTCAGTACAGGAAGAAGCTGCCGGCGCCGGGAAGCCAAGGACCTGCAGGGACCGTGCCGGGAGCAGGTAAGTATAATTAGACAGCCCCCACTCCCCCTCCCCTGCCGATCCCTGGGTATGACTCGAGTATAAGCCGAGAGGGGGACTTTCAGCCCAAAAATGTGGGCTGAAAATCTCGGCTTATACTCGAGTACGAACGGTACATGCAGACATACATACAGACATACATACAAAGAGAGAGGGAGAGAGAGAGAGCAAAATTATTTAAAAAAGCATATATATTTACCTCAGTGCGCTGCCGACAGGGAGGTGGAGCCACATATTCCTTACTGTAATGAGCGGTACCATGTGACTGCTCAGTACAGGAAGAAGCTGCCGGCGCCGGGAAGCCAAGGACCTGCAGGGACCGTGCCGGGAGCAGGTAAGTATAATTAGACAGCCCCCACTCCCCCTCCCCTGCCGATCCCTGGGTATGACTCGAGTATAAGCCGAGAGGGGGACTTTCAGCCCAAAAATGTGGGCTGAAAATCTCGGCTTATACTCGAGTACGAACGGTACATGCAGACATACATACAGACATACATACAAAGAGAGAGGGAGAGAGAGAGAGCAAAATTATTTAAAAAAGCATATATATTTACCTCAGTGCGCTGCCGACAGGAGGGAGGGCTCCCAGAAGAAGACATGGTTTGGCTTCGCTCTCTGGCAGGTGTGGCTCCGCTCTCTGGCAGGTTTGGCTCTGCTCCCTGGCATGTTTGGCTCCGCTCTCTGGCAGGTTTGGCTCTGCTCCCTGGCAGGTTTGGCTCCGCTCTCTGGCAGGTTTGGCTCTGCTCCCTGGCAGGTTTGGCTCTGCTCTCTGGCAGGTTCTTTTGGCAGGGTCTGGAAGATTCTTGGCAGGGTGTGGGCTCTCTGGCTGGCAGTATGGCTGGAAATGAGTGAGGGCCTCAATGGCATTGTTTTATATATGTGTCCTGGGGGCAGGCCAATAGGTTTTGAGCATGCTCAGTTTAAAAAGCTGGATCAGGCGCAATCCAGCGACCATAGACATGCATTGTAGCGAAAAGCCAGAAATGCCGGATCCTGCCCTTCCGGCTTTTTAGCCGCAGACAAAAAATGTTACAATAGACGTTTTCTCCAGATGCCAGAATCGGAATTGTAGCCGGATCCGGACAACACTGGAAGGAACGCTGGGCCATCCGGCGCAATCCGGTGCTAATACAATTCAATGGCGAAAAACACGTTTGGGTTTTTTTTTTTACTGGTTCCGGTTTTTCTCTAAAGAGCCGTAAACAGCCGGAATTAAAAAACCTGATGTGTGAAAGTAGCCTTAAAGATAACAAAGTTAATGTATGCAGATGGGGCTGACTGAAGTATAAATGAGCAATGGCAGATGTGGCTGGACCAGCTGACGTAGAGATGAGCTCTGGTGGGTGCAGTCTGGGCCAGCTGACAGACAGGCAGTTGGGCATGGCTGACAGACAGACAGGTGGGCAGAGCTTATAGACAGGTGAGCAGGCATGGTTGATATACAGGCAGGTATACAGGAATATGAGCACTGGGACCTGAGAACTTACAAGAATGTTTAGGACTAAACTTACAACATTGCACAGGCACCTCCATGCTGCAGACCCAGAAAGAGGAGACACAGCAGAATGGGCCTTGGTGGTGAGTATGCTGGCATCTCTGATGGGGAAGAGGGGCAGAGGGCAGGGAAACCAGCACCATACTTGTCCTAGTTGTGATTGACTTTCCACATTGCCAGAGGACAAATCTGTCACAGTGTGCTGCCTCTACATTAGCTAAATAAGCCATGGATATCCTGACACAATTCAACAAGGTATGGCTCTCCATCAGTGCATGTAATGGCATCACCTGCATTCATGGCAGAAGCAAAATAACAAGCAATGTGAGCAAGGCTCAAGTTGCCCTCTTTTGCGTTATCATCTCTCTGGCCGGCAGTGCACATCCTCAAGTAGCAGAAAACAAGAGAAGAAAGCTGACCATAAAGTCCAATAATACTATGGTGAAAAAATATTTATTAATTACAGTAATATACAAGTAATAATAATGGAACAAATCAATGTATACAAAAAATTGATTAAAAACAATGCGCACACCCATATAAGAAACTTAGCCATAAACAATAAACAATAAAATGTAATCTGACAGATTACAAAGTGTCAATCTCAATGCGATACAAAGTTATACATTTATGAAAATACATAGATAATAGCTAATGGATAAAAGACAACCATAGAATAATAAAGTGCATACAAGGAGTCGTAAAGGATAAATAAAATATAATAAAGTGCTTACTGCTGGGGATTAAAAAACAAAAACGACTCCAGTGTAAAAAAATATTTTTGAAGGGCATCAGCATAAATCCATAGCATGAATATGAATGATTTATAGGATAATGTGTAGAACATTGAAACAACAAAAGTTCTGTGTAACTAGAGAAGAGACCAAGTATAAATGTGAAAATCAATCCAAAAGTGGAAAAGAAATACCATAAGTAATGCTAACAGAGATAATATGGATTTCAGTCTCAGGTGTGGCATCCTCCTCAACGCGCATTTCGGCATGCTGCCTTCATCTGTGGGTGGCGTCATAGGGAAGGAGAGAGGTTTAAATGTGACAGTCGACAAATCAGAGAGGTCCCAGAGGATGGAGGTGTGTATGTGGGTACCAATCACAGTACAGGGGCATGATCACGGCTAGAGTAGAGCGCCCCATATATTACTATGATTCACAATTAGCCCCAATGCAGTATGATGTGCCCTCGCACTCCGAATACAGTAAGATCACTACAGTTCCCCCTACGGTATAATGTTCATCTCACACAGTATGATGGTCCCCAACAGCCACAATATAGTATTATGTTACCCCCACAGCCCTTTAGATAGCATGATGGTCCCCTCACATAGTATGATGGTCTCCACAGCCCCACTACAGTATGATGTCCTCCACTGTCCCCACACATTATGATGTTCATCACAGCCATCCACGTAGTATGATGGTTCTCCTTAGCCCCAATACAGTATAATGGTCCCCATAATAAAGTGTGTTGGTCCCCAATAACACCGATACAATATAATGTTCACCACTAACTCCACACAGTATTATGTCCACTATAGCAATTCACTCAGTATGGTAATACCCTCTGAGCATGATGGTCTACACAGTCTCCAAACAGTATGATAGTCCCACACAAAGTATGATGGTCCCTCGCTGCCGCAGTTCTTCAACAGCCCCAATACAGAATAATGGTTCCTCAATAGAGTGTGGTAGTCACCCACAGCCCGAATACAGTTTGATGGTCCCCTAATACAATATTATGGTCCTTCAATGTGTGTCCCCACACTACTAATAGAGTATGATTGTTCACTCACAGCCCCAATACACTTTGATAGTCCGCTATAGCTCCAATACAGTGTGTGAATGCTCACCATATATCATTATGATCTTCCATAGCGTCAATACAATATTATGGTCCCCAATAGCCCCAACTCAGGATGAAGGAGCCTCCATATATAATTATGCCCCCATAGCGCCAATACGGTATGATGGTCCTTCATATATTATTATAGTCCCCTCACAGATCCAAAATAGGTATGTTCAGTCCCCATACAGTATTATGCTCATCACAGGCCACTGAACAATAAAACAACTTATAATCTAACTTCTGCATCCACCTGTAACAATACTACCAGAGGGTCGGTAAGGGGACGGCACAACACACACAACAGGATGGAAATGCGGAGATGAAGGCCCTACTAGTGTTGAGCATTCCGATACTGCAAATATCGGGTATCGGCCGATATTTGCTGTTTCGGAATTCCGATACCGAGTTCCGATATTTTTGTGATATCGGAAATCGGAATCGGAAGTTCCTATAAGTTCCCAGTCATCATCGGCGTGTGCAGTGCGTATGGTTCCCAGCGTCTGGAGGAGAGGAGACTCTCCTTCAGGCCCTGGGATCCATATTCAGGTAAAAAATAAAGAATAAAAATAAAAAATATGAATATACTCACCCCTCCGACGAACCCTGGCTGTCACCGCTGCAAGCGTCTGCCTCCGTTCCTAAGAATGCAGAGAGTGAAGGACCTTCGATGACGTTACAGTCACGTGAGCTGTCTGCATAGCCTTTTCTGGCTATTAATTATAGGTGGACCCCATGTCATTTTTTGAGGGGGTCCCCCTATTTTAGTAGCCAGAAAAGGCTAAATATACAACTGCGGGCTGAAATTCATAGCCTGGGAAGATCCATGGGTATTAACACCTTCCTAAGCTATAAACATTGGCCCCAGTCGCTGGCTTTCCCTCTCTGGCGCAGAAAATTGCACAGGAGCTGACGTAATTTTTTTGTCAAATACATACATGTGCCGTAATTTGCACACACTATACTAATTATATTGGTCACTGACATCTATATATCTAACTCTTCCACAAGGATTTACTGTATCTAATCCATTTCTTCAATCCTGTCAGTTTCTGCATAGATTTTGCAGAAGCCGACAAATGAGTTACCGGCTTTTATTCTATGTACTGTCTATGAAATAAAAAGATATATATATGTGTGTCACTGACACACATATATATTCACTGCTCAAAAGATTAAAGGGAACACTTAAACAACAGAATATAAATCCAAGTAAATTAATCTTCCGTGAAATCAAACTATTCACTTAGGAAGCAACACTGTTGACAATCAATTTCACATGCTGTTGTGCAAATGGAATAGACAACAGATCGAAATTATTGGCAATTATCAAGACACTCAATAAAGGAGTGGTTCTGCAGGTGGGGTCCACAGACCACATCTCAGTACCAATGCTTTCTGGATGATGTTTTGGTCACTTTTGAATGTTGGTTGTGCTTTCACACTCGTGGTAGCATGAGACGGACACTACAGCCCATACAAGTGGCTCAGGTAGTGCAGCTAATCCAGGATGGCATATCAATGCAAGCTGTGGCAAAAAGGTTTGCTGTGTCAGTCAGCGTAGTGTCTAGAGGCTGGAGGTGCTATCATGAGACAGGCCAGTACACCAGGAGACGTGGAGTGGGCCATAGCAGGGTGACAACCCAGCAGCAGGACGACTGCTACCTCAGCCTTTGTGCAAGGAGGAACAGGAGGAGCACTGCCAGAGCCCCGCAAAATGACCCCCGCAGGCCACAAATGTGCACGTGTCTGCACAAACGGTTAGAAACCAACTCCATGAGGATGGTCTGAGCGCCTGATGTCCACAGATGGGGGTTGTGATCACAGCCCAACACTGTGCAGGACGCTTGGCATTTGCCACAGAACACCAGGATTGGCAAATTCGCCTCTGGCGCTCTGTGGTCTTCATAGATGAAAGCAGGTTCTTACTGAGCACATTTGACAGAAGTGACAGAGTCTGGAGAGAGATCTGCTGCCTGCAACATCCTTCATCATGACCGGTTTGGCAGTGGGGAGGGCCACACAGCCTTCCATGTGCTCGCCAGAGGTAGCCTTACTGCCATTAGGTACCGAGATGAGATCCTCAGACCCCTTGTGAGACCACATGCTGGTTCAGTTGGCCCTGGGTTCCTCCTAATGCAGGACAATGCCAGACCTCATGTGGCTGGAGTGTGTCAGCAGTTCCTGCAAGATGAAGGCATTGAAGCTATGGACTGGTCCGCCTGTTCTCCAGACCAGAGTCCGATTGAATACATCTGGGAAATCATGTCTTGCACCATTCACCAATGTCACGTTGCACCACAGACTGTCCCGGAGTTGGTGGATGCTTTAGTCCAGGTCTAGGAGGAGATCCCTCTGGAGACCATCTGAGACCTCATCAGGAGCATGCCTGTTATGATTAGGCAATTCAGTACCACAGTGAACATAGAGGTCAGAGCACATACAGTGATCTGACAATAATCCAAAAACATAGAACGAGCTCTGAGACGTGGGAACTCTGTTGACCGCAATCCCTAATCCTATCCAACAACACTAGAGGCAGCCGTGGATTGCGCCTAATGCTACCTATGCAACTCGGCACAGCCTGAGAAACTAGCTAGCCTGAAGAAAGAAAATAAGCCTACCTTGCCTCAGAGAAATACCCCAAAGGAAAAGGCAGCCCCCCACATATAATGACTGTGAGTAAGATGAAAAGACAAACGTAGAGATGAAATAGATTTAGCAAAGTGAGGCCCGACTTTCTGAACAGAGCGAGGATAGGAAAGGTAACTTTGCGGTCAACACAAAACCCTAAAAACCACGCAAAGGGGGCAAAAAGACCCTCCGTACCGAACTAACGGCACGGAGGTACACCCTCTGCGTCCCAGAGCTTCCAGCAAACAAATAGATAAGCTGGACAGAATAAAAGCAAACAAAATAGCAAAGGAAAACTTAGCTATGCAGAGCAGCAGGCCACAGGAACGATCCAGGACGAAAACAAGTCCTATACTGGAACATTGACAGGAAGCCAGGATCAAAGCACTAGGTGGAGTTAAGTAGAGCAGCACCTAACGACCTCACCACATCACCTGAGGGAGGAAACTCAGAAGCCGCAGTACCACTTCCCTCCACCAACGGAAGCTTACAGAGAGAATCAGCCGAAGTACCACTTGTGACCACAGGAGGGAGCTCTGCCACAGAATTCCCAACAGTACCCCCCCCTTGAGGAGGGGTCACCGAACCCTCACCAGAGCCCCTAGGCCGACCAGGATGAGCCACATGAAAGGCACGAACAAGATCGGGAGCATGGACATCAGAGGCAAAGACCCAGGAATTATCTTCCTGAGCATAACCCTTCCACTTAAACAGATACTGGAGTTTCCGTCTTGAAACACGAGAATCCAAAATCTTCTCCACAACATACTCCAACTCCCCCTCCACCAAAACCGGGGCAGGAGGGTCAACAGAAGGAACCATAGGTGCCACGTATCTCCGCAACAATGACCTATGGAATACGTTATGTATGGAAAAAGAATCTGGAAGGGTCAGACGAAAAGACACAGGATTAAGAACCTCAGAAATCCTATACGGACCAATGAAACGAGGTTTAAACTTAGGAGAGGAAACCTTCATAGGAATATGATGAGAAGATAACCAAACCAGATCCCCAACACGAAGTCGGGGACCCACACAGCGTCTGCGATTAGCAAAACGTTGATCCTTCTCCTGGGACAAGGTCAAATTGTCCACTACCTGAGTCCAAATCTGCTGCAACCTGTCCACCACAGTATCCACACCAGGACAGTCCGAAGACTCAACCTGTCCTGACGAGAAACGAGGATGGAACCCAGAGTTGCAGAAAAATGGCGAAACCAAGGTAGCCGAGCTAGCCCGATTATTAAGGGCGAACTCAGCCAAAGGCAAAAAGGACACCCAGTCATCCTGATCAGCAGAAACAAAACATCTCAGATATGTTTCCAACGTCTGATTGGTTCATTCGGTCTGGCCATTAGTCTGAGGATGGAAAGCCGAGGAAAAAGACAAGTCAATGCCCATCCTACCACAAAAGGCTCGCCAAAACCTTGAAACAAACTGGGAACCTCTGTCAGAAACGATATTCTCTGGAATGCCATGTAAACGAACCACATGCTGGAAGAACAATGGCACCAAATCAGAGGAGGAAGGCAATTTAGACAAGGGTACCAACTGGACCATCTTAGAAAAGCGATCACAGACCACCCAAATGACTGACATCTTTTGAGAAATGGGAAGATCTGAAATAAAATCCATAGAGATATGTGTCCAAGCAGGCCTCTTCGGGACTGGCAAGGGCAAAAGCAACCCACTGGCACGAGAACAGCAGGGCTTAGCCCGAGCACAAATCCCACAGGACTGCACAAAAGTACGCACATCCCGCGACAGAGATGGCCACCAAAAGGATCTAGCCACTAACTCTCTGGTACCAAAGATTCCAGGATGACCAGCCAAGACCGAACAATGAACCTCAGAGATAACTTTATTCGTCCACCTATCAGGGACAAACAGTTTCTCCGCTGGACAACGATCAGGTTTATTAGCCTGAAATTTTTGCAGCACTCGCCGCAAATCAGGGGAGATGGCAGACACAATTACTCCCTCTTTGAGGATACCCGCCGGCTCAGATACACCCGGAGAGTCGGGCACAAATCTCCTAGACAGAGCATCCGCCTTCACATTTTTAGAGCCCGGAAGGTATGAAATCACAAAGTCAAAACGGGAGAAAAACAGCGACCAACGAGCCTGTCTAGGATTCAACCGCTTGGCGGACTCGAGATAAGTCAAGTTCTTATGATCAGTCAAGACCACCACGCGATGCTTAGCTCCTTCAAGCCAATGACGCCACTCCTCGAATGCCCACTTCATGGCCAGCAACTCTCGGTTGCCCACATCATAATTTCGCTCAGCAGGTGAAAACTTCCTGGAAAAGAAGGCGCACGGTTTCATCACTGAGCAATCAGAACCTCTCTGCGACAAAACAGCCCCTGCTCCAATCTCAGAAGCATCAACCTCGACCTGGAACGGAAGCGAAACATCTGGTTGACACAACACAGGGGCAGAAGAAAAACGACGCTCCAACTCTTGAAAAGCTTCCACAGCAGCAGAAGACCAATTGACCACATCAGCACCCTTCTTGGTCAAACCGGTCAATGGTTTAGCAATACTAGAAAAATTGCAGATGAAGCGACGATAAAAATTAGCAAAGCCCAGGAACTTTTGCAGACTTTTCAGAGATGTCGGCTGAGTCCAATCATGGATGGCTTGGACCTTAACAGGATCCATCTCGATAGTAGAAGGGGAAAAGATGAACCCCAAAAATGAAACCTTCTGCACACCAAAGAGACACTTTGATCCCTTCACAAACAAAGAATTAGCACGCAGGACCTGAAAAACCGTTCTGACCTGCTTCACATGAGACTCCCAATCATCCGAGAAGATCAAAATGTCATCCAAGTACACAATCAGGAATTTATCCAGGTACTCTCGGAAGATGTCATGCATAAAGGACTGAAACACTGATGGAGCATTGGCAAGTCCGAATGGCATCACTAGATACTCAAAATGACCCTCGGGCGTATTAAATGCAGTTTTCCATTCATCGCCTCACTTAATTCGCACAAGATTATACGCACCACGAAGATCTATCTTGGTGAACCAACTAGCCCCCTTAATCCGAGCAAACAAATCAGATAACAACGGCAAGGGGTACTGAAATTTAACCGTGATCTTATTTAGAAGGCGGTAATCTATACAAGGTCTCAGCGAACCATCCTTCTTGGCTACAAAAAAGAACCCTGCTCCTAATGGTGACGATGACGGGCGAATATGCCCCTTCTCCAGGGACTCCTCCACATAACTGCGCATAGCGGCGTGCTCAGGCACAGATAAATTAAACAATCGGCCTTTTGGGAACTTACTACCAGGAATCAAATTGATAGCACAATCACAATCCCTATGCGGAGGTAGGGCATCGGACTTGGGCTCATCAAATACATCCCGGTAATCAGACAAGAACTCTGGAACCTCAGAAGGGGTGGATGACGAAATTGACAGAAATGGAACATCACCATGTACCCCCTGACAACCCCAGCTGGACACCGACATGGATTTCCAATCTAATACTGGATTATGGACTTGTAGCCATGGCAACCCCAACACGACCACATCATGCAGATTATGCAACACCAGAAAGCGAATAACCTCCTGATGTGCAGGAGCCATGCACATGGTCAGCTGGGTCCAGTACTGAGGCTTATTCTTGGCCAAAGGTGTAGCATCAATTCCTCTCAATGGAATAGGACACTGCAAGGGCTCCAAGAAAAACCCACAATGCTTAGCATACTCCAAGTCCATCAAATTCAGGGCAGCGCCTGAATCCAAAAATGCCATGACAGAATACGATGACAAAGAGCAGATCAAGGTAACGGACAGAAGATATTTTGACTGTACTGTACAAATGGTGGCAGACCTAGTGAACCGCTTAGTGCGCTTAGGACAATCAGAGATAGCATGAGTGGAATCACCACAGTAGAAACACAGCCCATTCAGACGTCTGTGTTCTTGCCGTTCAACTCTGGTCAAAGTCCTATCGCACTGCATAGGCTCAGGTTTAAGCTCAGGTAATACCGCCAAATGGTGCACAGATTTACGCTCACGCAAGCGTCGACCAATCTGAATGGCCAAAGACATAGACTCATTCAAACCAGCAGGCATAGGAAATCCCACCATGACATCCTTAAGTGCTTCAGAGAGACCCTTTCTGAACATAGCTGCCAGCGCAGATTCATTCCATTGAGTGAGCACGGACCACTTTCTAAATTTCTGACAATATAACTCTATCTCATCCTGACCCTGACAAAGAGCCAGCAAATTTTTTTCTGCCTGATCCACAGAATTAGGCTCATCGTACAGCAATCCGAGTGCCAGGAAAAATGCATTGATATTACTTAATGCAGGATCTCCTGGCGCAAGAGAAAATGCCCAGTCCTGAGGGTCGCCACGCAAAAAAGAAATAATGATCAAAACCTGTTGAACTGGATCATCAGAGGAGCGAGGTTTCAAGGCCAGAAATAGTTTACAATTATTTTTGAAACTCAGAAACTTAGTTCTATCACCAAAAAACAAATCAGGAATAGGAATTCTTGGTTCTAACATAGATTTCTGATCAATAGTGTCTTGAATCTTTTGTACTCTTGCCGAGAGCTGATCCACACATGAAGACAGACTTCTAATGTCCATTGCTACACCTGTGTCCTGAACCACCCAAATGTCTAGGGGAAAAAAAAAGGCAAAACACAGTGCAGAGAAAAAAAAATGGTCTCAGAACTTCTTTTTTCCCTCTATTGAGAATCATTAGTACTTTGGCTTCCTGTACTGATTAGGCAATTCAGTACCACAGTGAACATAGAGGTCAGAGCACATACAGTGATCTGACAATAATCCAAAAACATAGAACGAGCTCTGAGACGTGGGAACTCTGTTGACCGCAATCCCTAATCCGATCCAACAACACTAGAGGCAGCCGTGGATTGCGCCTAACGCTACCTATGCAACTCGGCACAGCCTGAGAAACTAGCTAGCCTGAAGAAAGAAAATAAGCCTACCTTGCCTCAGAGAAATACCCCAAAGGAAAAGGCAGCCCCCCACATATAATGACTGTGAGTAAGATGAAAAGACAAACGTAGAGATGAAATAGATTTAGCAAAGTGAGGCCCGACTTTCTGAACAGAGCGAGGATAGGAAAGGTAACTTTGCGGTCAACACAAAACCCTAAAAACCACGCAAAGGGGGCAAAATGACCCTCCGTACCGAACTAACGGCACGGAGGTACACCCTCTGCGTCCCAGAGCTTCCAGCAAACAAATAGATAAGCTGGACAGAAGAAAAGCAAACAAAATAGCAAAGGAAAACTTAGCTATGCAGAGCAGCAGGCCACAGGAACGATCCAGGAGGAAAACAAGTCCAATACTGGAACATTGACAGGAAGCCAGGATCAAAGCACTAGGTGGAGTTAAGTAGAGCAGCACCTAACGACCTCACCACATCACCTGAGGGAGGAAACTCAGAAGCCGCAGTACCACTTCCCTCCACCAACGGAAGCTTAAAGAGAGAATCAGCCGAAGTACCACTTGTGACCACAGGAGGGAGCTCTGCCACAGAATTCACAACACATGCCCTGGCATTGTAGGGAGGTCATACAGGCAGGTGGAGGCCACACACACTACTGAGAATCATTTCCTTGTCTTGAGGCATTTTCACTGAAGTTGGATCAGCCTGTAACTTCATTTTACACTTTGATTTTGAGCATCATTCCAACACCAGACCTCCGTGGGATAATAGTTGTGATTTACGTTGATCATTTTTAGGTTTTATCAACATATTCCATTATGTAATGAATAAATATTTACAAAAGGAATATTTCTGTCACGGAGTTACCGTGACAGAGCAGAACCAGAAGACCGCAGTGTCTGTTGGCTCCTGCTTCACCACAGAGAAGAAGCCCTTCTCTAGTGTAATAAATGTGTTTGTTTTCTTTCAGCAGGACAGGCGGTTAAGCGACCATGTGGTAATCCCTGCATTCTGCTGTGCTCGGTTAGCCACTCCTCTTTCCTATATAAGCTAGGCCTTCAGTCTAGATCCTGGTCTGAGATGGCACTTGCTAGATAGACCTGAAGAGTGAAGAGATGGTGTCTGGAGAGCTGTAGGTGTTTATTGTGCGACAGTTGTTTGGTTTGTTCGCTTGGAAATTCCTCATCCTTACCTGCTTTATTTTCTTTCCCTGTCCTTCACATCCTGGTGAATACCTCTGTTATTTGTGAAAGTATATTTGTGTGAGTGTAATTTTCTTTTACCCTTGTCTTTGTTCCCCTGTCTGTCGGGTTGGTGAACTGCGGTACACCGTAGCACCTCTCTTCCTGAGGTGGGGGAAGGGGACAGACGCAAGGCTGCAGTTAGGAGACAGGGCAAGGGCGGAGGCCCCGGCATCCTCACCATCTGAGGTATCCCAGGGAACAGGACTATTTAGGGTGCCTCTAGTGTTAGGGCCGGGAAAGGTGCCCCTGGTCCCAGTTTACTGAACAGTCCTATCGTGACATTATCTCAGACTGAATGCCTTATCTTATCCATGATGGATCCTATCAGAGTGCTGACAGGGCAGTTGCAGCAGCTCAGTTTGGAGGTGGCAGATTTACGCATGGTAGTTTCACAGCACTCAGTTACATTAGGTGTGGGGATCTCGCCCTCCAGACAAACCATTGTGGAACCCAATGTCGCGCTGCCAGACAGGTTCTCTGGTGGGCGGGAAAAGTTTGTTGCGTTCTGTGAGGCCTGTAAACTTTATTTCCGGCTGCGTCCGGTATCCACTGGTACAGAGGAGCAATGGGTGGGGATTGTTATCTCACTCCTGCAGGGGGACTCACAAGCATGGGCATTTTCTCTCCCATCTGAGTCACAGTCACTTCAGACAGTAGAGGGCTTCTTTCAGGCTTTGGACCTGGTGTATGATGACCCTGATCGCGTCTCCTTGGCTGAGTCATCTCTGCACCAACTTCAGCAAGGAGACCATCTGGCGGAGGAGTACTGCTCCAAATTCCGGTGGTGGGTCACTGACACTAGATGGAATGACCCGGCCCTTCGTAGTCAGTTCTGCGAGGGTCTCTCTGTAAGAGTAAGGGATGCGTTAGCTCTCTATGAGACTCCTGACTCCCTTTAGGCGGCCATGTCTCTGGCAATCTGGGTTGATCGCCGTCTTCGCCAGAGACATAGGGAGACACCTCTGGGGGCAGGCATTCCAAGTTTAAGCATGACCAGTACTGATTTCACTGTGGAACCTATGCAAGTGGGTGCAGCGTCCCAACCTAGTAAACTTGCATTAATCTGGCGTAAGGGGGAGTGTGTTTCTGTTGTGGCAAGAAGGGTCATTTTGTGAGCATATGTCCTACCCGTCTCTTGTTTAAACAACCGCCGGAAAACTAGAGGGCCCCGGTTGTGGGGAGGTTGGCACCTTGGGTATACCAATAACCTCTGTGGGAAAGACTCATTTTTTCCTTCCAGCTATTTTATACGTGGATGAAAATAAGGTGGATGTTTCTGCCTTCTTGGACAGTGGGATGGGGTTTAATTTGGTCGACGCTAGGTTCATTCGGGACCAAGGCCTTGTCTCACAAACCTTGTCCAGACCGATATCCAATATAGCTATCGATTCCGGCCCTCTAATACAGGGGCACTTCACATAGATGGTCAGTGACTTATGGATACAGGTGGGGGCCATACCCTTTGAGGTGTTAAACTGCTATGTGCTTGAGGGCCTGCCCTCACCTGTGGTGCTGGGACTTTCTTGGCTCGGTCTGCACAATCCGGTAATTGATTGGCAGACACAGTAAGTGGTAAAGTGGAGTACATACTGTCAAGTACACTGTTTGGGTCCCCGGTTGGTATGGGTAAATACCCAGTCCATGCCGCATTATCTTATTTTTTGGCCCATATAGATTTCCTGTTTTATATGCTCCTTCCCATATATTCCCTATATCCTCTCATCGATAGGTTTTACCAATCCTCCTATATCTGGTATTATGCAGTTCTTCCCCTCCCCTCTCCTCTAGTCATTCCCTTAATTTGCCTCTGCTCTGTCTCAGGCGGTCACATGACCGTGATGACATCACCACAGACCGGGATTTATACGTTAACACAGCACTGCAGCGTCCCTCCTGCTGCACGGCACGTTGCCACGCTTCCTCCTCACTGATCCGGCCACAGGTAATGTAAGGATATACTGCGTTCTTTGCGCCCCCTACGTCCTCTCCCACCCCATGGGTTCTAATATTTACACACCTTCATTTCAGCGCTTTGCCTCTGCAACTGATGTTGCCACATACCCCGGCGCTTTATCCTCCCTGTGTGATTGGTGTTCCATATCTCAGGTATTTGGCACTAAGGTGCTACATGCTCGATTTTCCTCATTTTCCTCCATTACTCATGCGATTACCTGTGTTCCCTCTTTGCCCTTTATAGATCATACTTATTGCAGCAGAATTTACCTATTGCAGCAGGCTGTTATATAACCTATATAATCTGTGGACGCTCCTTATACCTTACATAGTAACATAGTAACATAGTTAGTAAGGCCGAAAAAAGACATTTGTCCATCCAGTTCAGCCTATATTCCATCATAATAAATCCCCAGATCTACGTCCTTCTACAGAACCTAATTGTATTAATCTACCTTCTTAGATTGCTTCTACATCCAGGTATATAAATTTTGCACTATTTATGGTCTCTTAAACCCCCATTTTCTTCTGTTATATCTTCCATTTGGGCTGCTCTACTTTACTCAAACTATTTGTTCCTTTTTTCTTTTTTAGGCCGGGGTCACACTAGACCGTAATACGGACGAGTGCAATGTGATAAAAAATCGCATAGCACTCGCCCCAATGTTAATCTATGGGGAAGCTCCCATCATCTGATATTTTCTCGGCCGTATTCAGGATCCGAGTGAAATCGCAGCATGCTGCGATTGTCAGCGTATCTCGGCCGAGAATCGCCAATGAAAGCCTATGGGTGCGAGAAAAAATCGGATTACATACGGACCATGCATGTGCATTGCGAGAAATACGGAAGACTTCTCCAGGTGACAGGAAATTGAATCATCCATTATCAGGAAGCTTTGGCATGCTAATTTCTGGCCCACGCTGGATTGCAAACCAGGAAGCACGCCTCCACGGAGTGTACTGTTGAAGCAGCATGGCCAGGCATATTAATGTGGAGATGCTGATTGCTCTGGTCCATGATAGACCCGAATTATGGGACCAACGCGACGCACATTATGCGGACCGTGCACATAAAGACGCAGCATGGAGGTCAATATGTCGCCACATGTTCCCCGATTTTGATGAGCGACCTCAAGAGGTTCAGCAAGAAATATGTAAGTACCATTCTTCAACCAAAAATGTGGTTTAATAGCGGGTTCAGGATAAAAATAAGCCTGAACCCATCATATGTGTTTTGTTTATGATGGGAGTAAATGATCCATGCTCTTGGTTTAGGATGCAAAAACATTACCAAGAGACACAAATATGGATGAAATGTATTTTAGCTATAGTCCGTTAATATAGGGCCAAAGGAATTTTATGTCCCCCTAGCCTCCTGGGCCCATGTGTTCTTGCAAACCCTGTAACGGTTTGAGTTATGTGTGTGATATTTATATAGAAAATTTTGTATATTTGCAGTCAATGATGTCAATAGACGCTGGCGGAGTTGCCGGGACCAATACCGGCGTGAGCGTCAACTTCCTGGGCGGAGTGGTGATGCAGCCCCCAAAAAAAGGAAATACCTTTATTATGATCGTCTAAATTTTCTGGCACCGGTGATGGAGCTCCGACCGTAAGTGCATGCATGTGTCCAAATATTGTAGACATCTTATTACGTGAATATGTATGTATGTTTTAATATAAATAATATTTTGTGAAATACAGAACAGAGTCCAATCTGACAGAAAGAGAGACTGGATCTGACTCAGAGTTGTTGATTGACCCTGTTGGTGAAGATGCAGAAATGGCTGGACCATCTGGGCAAGCAACAAGCAGCAACCACCCACCACCACCACCACAACCAGCAGCAGTGTCTTCTGCTACACAGGAGGCAAATCCTGAGGTTGATGAAGGAGCCCAGAGCAGCAGTCCAACATTGGCTCTGGATACATCACCACAGCCTACTACAAGACCAAACCATGGTCGGCGCAGAAGGGTGGCGTTGAACATTGGCACCAGGAGGCAAGTGGATACAGGGGTGTTGGACTATTTGTCACGAGCTGCCCATGATGATGGGGAGGAAGCGGTACTTCCGCAGTCTTGCCCGCTATTTACGGCCCATTCCACGCTTGCTCAGGCTGCGGACCAGAGGTTGCATACAAATTTTGCTAGATGTGGCCACACACCCAAACAACCCCACTAATATTTTTAATTATCCTGAACGGTGGCAAATGTCAGCTACCAACCTTCTGGTGGTGCAAGACCTTCCACAGGACCAAGCAGAAACTGTGTCAGCACCACCCCCGCAACCTATAGCTCCCCAACAACAGCCTGCACAAAGCACACAACAACCCCAAAACAGGGGAATTTATGATTTAGCAGCAAATGCCCAATATGACCACTTGAACAGACACATGTTTGGAGGCTGGTCCCAACATGTGTCTGCTCGACATGGCCATATTGTGGGGTCTGACCAAATGGGTCAATCCAGTACCCAGGACATGATGCCCTTCTACCCTCCAGATCAAGTGTTATCTCATACACATGATCGCAACTTGCCACAACACCCTCAATTTAGATCTGCAATAACACAGGTTTACAGTAACATAGTAACATAGTAACATAGTTAGTAAGGCCGAAAAAAGACATTTGTCCATCCAGTTCAGCCTATATTCCATCATAATAAATACCCAGCTCTACGTCCTTCTACAGAACCTAATAATTGTATGATACAATATTGTTCTGCTCCAGGAAGACATCCAGGCCTCTCTTGAACCCCTCGACTGAGTTCGCCATCACCACCTCCTCAGGCAAGCAATTCCAGATTCTCACTGCCCTAACAGTAAAGAATCCTCTTCTATGTTGGTGGAAAAACCTTCTCTCCTCCAGACGCAAAGAATGCCCCCTTGTGCCCGTCACCTTCCTTGGTATAAACAGATCCTCAGCGAGATATTTGTATTGTCCCCTTATATACTTATACATGGTTATTAGATCGCCCCTCAGTCGTCTTTTTTCTAGACTAAATAATCCTAATTTCGCTAATCTATCTGGGTATTGTACCAACCACCCAGGCAACGTTCCGCACATGCTGGACACCCGCCATCACCATCACCACCCCCAACCTACCATAACCTGTAATGTTGTTTATTTTATTTTTGGCCTGTCATTTGGGGTTTTTTGTGGCCTAAGTTTTTTGTTACCTTGGCATGTAAAACTGTGTGGTTTATTTGGCTCAAATTACATATGAGAATGAAAATATGTTTTTTGAATACATATATATATGCGCTGAGCAGTAAAAATTTGTTCACAAATCAGAGTGTTATGTATTGGTCCAGCTACATACATGATTTGTCAACTTTACACACTTACATAATTTCCACATCAGATACATAATACACAAATTTAGGAAGTAAATTATGTGATTTATTAACTCAGAATCTTAAAAAAAATTAAGGCAAAACAGCATTGTCTTGCCAAACCGTAGATCCCTCTGGTGACACAAAAAAATTGGTTAAAACATCGCGAACTTTTAGGCCAGAGGGCTGACGACGTGAAGGACGAACACGTGTAGTTGTCAAGACAGTATTTGCATAATCAATGTCATCTGCAGCAGATGATGGGCAATCATGGTCTCTTGTAAAGTTGTGAAGAACAACACATGCTTTAATCACGCCATTTACATTGCCTTCACTCAGTTGGATTGCAGACTGAAGTACCCGCCATTTTGCACTGAGAATGCCAAATGAACACTCGACCAGACGGCGGGCACGGGAAAGACGAAAATTAAAGATTCTGCGCCGGTAGTCCAGGCCTCTCCGTGGATAGGGCCTCATGACGTTCCTTGATAATTGAAACGCCTCATCTGCTACCATTATGTAAGGCACCACATCCAAATTAGCCCCTGGTATGTGACTTGGGGGTGGGAGATCCAATTCATTGTTGCGCAGCCGCCGACCCATAATGGAAGAACTGAAGACTCTAGAGTCTCCAGTTCTCCCATAGGCCCCAATATCTACAATTATAAACCTGTAGTTGCTGTCGACTAGCGCCAACAGCACTACAGAGAAAAACTGTTTATAATTATAGAATTGGGTCCCTGAACCTGGCGGCTTACGCACACGGATGTGCTTTCCGTCAAGTGCCCCAATACAGTGCGGAAACTGGCATGTGTCCTGAAATCCTTGAGCAATACGTAACCAGTCTGCAATTTTTGGTTCAGGCATCACCTCTTGATGGAGTCTTCCCCAGATTTCCTTGCATGTATCCCGCACAATCCTAGAAATTGTAGATTTGCCCAATAAAAACTCTAAATGCAGGGCCGCATATGATAGGCCAGTGGCAAGGAAGCTAAAAGACAAAAGAATATTGTTTGAAAATATAAAATGAACACAATACAGGGTTATATGGGGCAAAACCAAAATTTTAAACAAAAAAAAGATTATTAAAACATTAAGGACATGCTATGGCTTTGATCTTTGGCAAAATTAAATGTTAGAAAAGAAGGCCAAATGATGTTGAAATTACTTAACCATTTAAGTATCTAATTTGAATAAGGGGGCTCGACCAAAAAATGATTAGAAAATTGGGACAATTATTATTAAGGCATACCGCAAGGTAAGGATAAGGCGCTCCTCAGCTGAAATAGATTTGCGCATCCTGGTGTCCTTCTTCGTGATCCCTGGACGCAAAATCTCCAACAAAATGTCAAAGGTTTGAATCCTCATCCGACAATAGTTGTAGAACTTGTCCGGATTAGTCCTCAGAGCAGCATACAGACGGCTGAAATGGCCTTTATTGATCCGTTGCTTTAGAAGTGGATGTACCCACATCCGTCTCCGCCTCCTCGGATCTACAATAACTGGGTATGGCTGGCCAAAACTTTGGGAAAGTACCCAGTTGTAAAGCACACGCTCTGTGGTGGTAAAAGTGAGTAGATCAGACATGTTGCTCATCAATCCGAAGTGCACCAACACAAGCAGGGACTCTACTGCATAGATTGGTGGGTGGAACCTGTTTTAGGGCCTTTAAATAATGTCCTTGGTGATGATTTAAATGTTTTCTGGTGTAAAATCCGTTATCTGTCCATTTTGCAAGCCTGCGAGAAAATCTGGCCATACGGATGCCATACAGATGTCACACGGATGTCACACGGATCATTTTATGCGAGAAAATCGCATCCTCGCACTGCACACGGATCACTGTTTTGGTAACATTGGTGCGATTCACGTCCGTCAAAAACGGAACGTTTTATTATACGTTGTGTGTGTCCCCGGCCTTAATGTCAGGCACTATATCTGTCACTCCTCTTATTGCAATTATTATCTGTTGCACATTCTATATACAGGTTACTATTAACACCTGTTCATATTTTCCAGGTTTTTCACGCGATATTCACTGTTAGTGACCGCTTTATCCTTCACCTGATGTTTAGATCGTCACCTGATACTTCTATCAAAAGACTCTTTATATATTTTACACCGTGTTCCCTCTAGGGCATGGATATCCAATTAGGTATCCTTCACCATTCAGTGCTATCAGGACTCTAATATGTTGTGTATTTCGATTAGTCAAATATATCACTTTTGTTTTTCCCTTATACTTATGTCATACAGCACGGTCGGCATACTCACTGGAGCCTCTACCATCCACGGAGCACTCATGGATAGATCTTTTCTTTTTTTTAACTATATTTCACCAGTTCTAATGATCATCACCACTGTATAGCAACTGTTTCCGATATATTTTGCATCTTGTGACAATTTACATTTTCTGATATTCTCTTACTTTATGTATTTATAGTTCACACTAAAGAATTGTCTGATGAAGGTCCTTTGCCGGACCGAAAACGTTTATTCGTCAATTTTGTCTGGATGTATTAATAATAAAATGAAGCAAAATAATTTTTCTCACTACTGAGTGCCAAGTTTTTTCTATTATCATGCCGTATTACCTGTCAGACTTCGAGGATGTGTTTTCTGAGCAGGGGAGCCAAGAGCTTCCCCCTTATCATCCTTATGATTGTGCCATAAATCCGGTTCCTTGTGCCAAGCTGCCCAAGAGCAGACTCCACAACATCTCGGGTCCAGAAAGGCAGGCCATGAAGGACTATATTACTGAAAGTCTGGCTAAGGGTCATATCCAACCATCCTTTTCTCCCCTTGCTGCGGGGTTCTTTTTTGTCAAGAAGAAGGATGGCGGTTTAGGCTACTTTCACACTAGCGTTGTTTTCAATACGTCGCAATCCGTCGTTTAGGGGAAAAAACGCATCCTGCAAAATTGTTTGCAGGATGCGTTTTTGCCCCATAGAGTAACATTACTGACGCATTGCGACGTATTGACACACGTCGCAACCGTCGTGCGACAGTTGCGCCGTGTTGTGGCGGACCACCAGGAGCAAAAAACGTTAAATGTAACGTTTTTTGCTGCTGACGGACCGCTTTTTCCGACCACGCATGCGCGGCCGGAACTCCGCCCCCACCTCCCCGCACCTCACAATGGGGCAGCAGATGCGCCGGAGAAATGCATCCGCTGCCTCCGTTGTGCAGCGCATCAAATGCTGGCGTCGGAATCTCGGCCCGACGCATTGTGACGGGCCGAATCCGACGCTAGTGGGAAAGTAGCCTTATTTCCTTGCCTGGATTTCCAGGAACTTAGTGAAATTACTGTCCATGATCGGTATCCGCTACGTCTTATCCCTGACCTTTTCAATCAAATTGTTGAGGCAAAATGGTTCTCAAAGATGGACCTCAGGGGGGCGTATAACCTCATCTGCATTTAGGCTAGGTTCACACTGCATTGTGTGAACCCGTTAAACGGACTACGTTACACCGCAGCATAACGCGGTGTAACGTAGTCCGTTAACGCCGCCATTTCTTGCAATGGCGAACGCATCGCTAGCGCATGCCCACAATGGGCATGCGCTAGCGATGTGCCGTCATTTGAGTGATGGACCTCGAACGCTGCTTGCATCTTGCATCCGCGAGCATCTGCGCTAGCGGGATCGGCAAACGCAATCCCTTTTGGGACATTGCGTTAGCGCAGTCCGTTAGCTTATGCGCTAAACGGATTGCCCTAACGCAATGTGAACCTAGCCTAAGGAGGGGGATGAGTGGAACACTGCGTTAAATATGCCAGAATGACACTACGAGAATCTGGTGATGAGTTTTGGGTTGACGAACGCGCCTGCCATCTTCCAGCACTTTATAAATGTTTTCAAAGAGAGATTTGTAGTTAAAATTCTGACTTTTGAAGACATTATTTTCTCTGGTTGGTGAAGACCTGTGGATCTGCGGCAGCCACTATCTATATGTTCTAATCTCATCCTAACCAGGTGAGCAAATTTGGTGTGTATTCTCCTCTGTGTAACGTGGATAAGACCCTATTGCACTCTTTGTCGCCCCATTGTTTTGCAATAGCACTTTATTAATGACATCTTTAGTCATCTAGTAGGCAGGTTTGTTGTTATCTACCTGGATGACATCTTGTTTTTTCACCTGACCTTGAGTTACACCAGCAACATGTCAGACAGATCCTACACATATTACGTGACAATAAATTGTATGTCAAACCCGAGAAGTGTATGTTCTCGGTTGAGGAGATACCTTTCCTTGGATATGTATTATCTGCCACCGGTTATCGCTTGGATTCAGCAAAAGTCCGGGCAGTATTGGAGTGGGATCGTCCTGAGCATTTGAAGGCTCCACAAAGGTTTCTGAGTTTCGCCTAATACTACTGTAAATTCATAAAAAACTTTTCGGTAGTAGCCAAACCGCTCACTGATATGACTAAAATGGGGACGGACTTCTCCATGTGGTCCAGTCCTGCCAGGGAGGCATTTGAAACATTGAAAAGGTGCTTTGCTTCTGCGCTGATTCTTATTCAGCCTGATGTCACTCGGCCTTTCACTGTTGAGGTGGATGCATGCGAGGTGGGAGTGGGGGCTGTATTGTCGCAGGGTGCATCTCCTGGCAAATGGCAACCATTTTCGCCAGCCGAGAGAAACTATGATATTGGTGATAGAGAACTCTTAGCTATCAAATGGGCATTTGAGGAGTGGTGTCATTTTTTGGAGGGAGCGGTTCACCCAGTGATGGTGATCAGTGACCATAAGAATCTGGTTTACTTGGAGACGGCAAAACGTCTTACACCTCGTCAGGCAAGATGGGCATTATTCTTTACAAGGTTTAACTTCTTTGTTACTTTTAGGACAGGGAGCAAAAATATTAAGGCAGGTGCTTTGTCCCGTTGCTTTCCTGGGGAAGGCGATAAGTGCAAACTGGTACCTATTTTACAAAAATGGGTAGTGATGGAGTCTATATGCTCCAATCTTGAAAGAGAGGTTGCTGACGCTCCGGGGAATGCCCCTGCTATCTGTCCACTTGGTAAACTGTTTGTACCGGTCAATCTCCATCTTAGAATCCTCAGTGAACATAATGATACAGTGCTGGATGGACATCCTGGGAATAAGGCCACCGCGGATCTATTTACTTGGCGTTTTTGGTGGCCAGGTGCTTATAAGGATGTTCAGGAGTATGTGGCAGCCTGCAATATTTGGCGCATTCTAAGACCTCACATACTTGTTCATCAGGGACTCTCCTACCATTGGAGATTCCCAGTAGACCTTGGACTCATTGTCAGTCGATTTTATTACGGATCTACCTGTGTCTGCAGGGAACACTGCAATCCTGGTGGTGATGGACAGGTTCAGTCAAATGTCTTATTTTATTGCTTTGCCAGCTTTTCCTAACAAAAAAATCTCTGGAGCAAATCTTCGTCAGAGAAATAATAAGACTGCATGGGTTTCCTATGAATACTGCTTTGGATCGGGGTGGTGCAGTTTATCTCCAAATTCTGGAGGGCGTTTTGCACCCATCTGGGGATCCATTCGTATTTTTCTTCTGCTTTTCACTCACAGTCTAATGGGCAGACTGAACGGGTTAATCAGAATTTAGAGACATATCTTAGACATTTTGTATCTGAGAATCAGGAGGACTGGGTGACCTTCTTACCAATGGCTGAATTTGCAGTTAATAATCGTCAGGAATCAACCGGTAAGTCCCCATTTTTCGGAGCATATGGGTTTCATCTGCAGTTTAGTTCATTCAATGGTGATCGTCCTTCTTGTTTACCGGAGGAGGAACGGTTCTCTTCTTCTATTTCTACTACACTGTATGGCAGGGGGTGATTAATAATTTGCAAAATATGGGGTCCAAATATAAGAGTGTGGCTGATCAGAGAGGTTTGGTGGGTCCAGACCAGTGTGTCTTAGGTATCCAGTTCCTGCCGCTGCACAGGGGGAATCTCAAACAATGTCCATTGCGGTCTCACATTCTTCTCCGGCCGCAGTGGAACCTGCTCAGTGGACACGTCGGTCCCATCGTCTGGCTCAAGCTGATACTGCATGACTGGTTACTGCTGCCTTTCCAGGCTCTACCTTTGTAGCCAGTACTGATCAGTAGTGAGTGGGCCTTTCTGGGACTAAGTGCCGCTTTTCTCATACTGAGCATGCCCACGGGACAACCTCCCATTGGAGGTCGGGGGTCACATGTTCAGGTCCTGTTGCGGCTCCTATTGGATAATCTGGAAGCTCCCAGTGTCCTACTGCTATTAATGCTTTGCATGGCCACTCGGCCATGCGCTAGTGTATACTTACTAACGTGTGTGTGTAGATGAATGTCTCTTGATGGATGAAAGCTCCTTAACCCCTTTCTGACAGTAGACGTACTATCCCGTTGAGGTGGTATGGGCCCGTATTGGGGGAGTGCGGCCGATCGCGGCCGAGTGTCAGCTGACTATCGCAGCTGACATCCGGCACTATGTGCCAGGAGCACCTACTGTTTAGGTACATCAGGGGCTCTGCAAATGCAACGTGACACCTGCAGACCAATCCATCTAAGTCTGCATTCGAAATGGCGCTCCTTCCTTTCCGAGCTCTGCCATGCGCCCAAACGGTGGTTCCCCCCACATATAGGGTATCAGCATACTCAGGACAAATTGGACAACAACTTTTGGGGTCCAATTTCTGTTACCCATGGGAAAATATTAAACTGGGGGCTAAAAAAATTTTTTGTGGAAAAATAAATAATTTTTATTTTTACGGCTCTGCGTTATAAACTGTAGTAAAACACATGGAGGTTCAAAGTTCTCATAACACATCTAGATAAGTTCCTTAGGGGCTCTTCTTTCCAAAATGGTGTCACTTGTGGGGGATTTTATTGCTTAGGCACATCAGAGGCTCTCCAATGCGAAATGGCGTCCCATCTCAATTTCAGTCAATTTTGCATTGAAAAGTCACATGGCGCTCCTTCCCTTCCAAGCTCTGCCATGCGCCCAAACAGTGGTTTACCCCCACATATGGGATATCAGCTTACTCAGGACAAGTTGCAAAACAACTTTTGGGGTCTAGTTTCTTCTGTTACCCTTGGGGAAATAAAAAAAATTTGGGGTGAAAAGTTCATTTTTGTGAAAAAATATGATTTTTTATTTTTATGGCTCTACATTACAAACTGTGAAGCACTTGGTGGGTCAAAGTGCTCACCACACATCTAGATAAGTTCCTTAGGGGGTCTACTTTCCAAAATGGTGTCAGTTGTGGGGGTTTCAATGTTTAGGCACATCAGGGGCTCTCCAAACGCGACATGGCGTCCCATCTCAATTCCTGTCAATTTTGCATTGAAAAGTCAAATGGCGCTCCTTCCCTTCTGAGCTCTGCCATGCACCCAAACAGTGGTTTACCTTCACATGTGGGGTATCAGCGTACTCAAGACAAATTGCACAACAACGTATGGGGTCCAGTTTCTTCGGTTACCCTTGGGAAAATAAAATATTTGTGGTGAAAAGATCATTTTTGTGAAAAAATATGATTTTTTTATTTTTATGGCTCTACATTATAAACTGTGAAGCACTTGGTGGGTCAAAGTGCTCACCACACATCTAGATAAGTTCCTTATGGCGTCTACTTTCCAAAATGGTGTCAGTTGTGGGGGTTTCAATGTTTAGGCACATCAGGGGCTCTCCAAACGCGACATGGCGTCCCATCTCAATTCCTGTCAATTTTGCATTGAAAAGTCAAATGGCGCTCCTTCCCTTCTGAGCTCTGCCATGTGCCCAAACAGTGGTTTACCTTCACATGTGGGGTATCAGCGTACTCAGGACAAATTGCACAACAATCTATGGGGTCCAGTTTCTTCTGTTACCCTTGAGAAAATAAAAAATTTGGGGTGAAAAGATCATTTTTGTGAAAAAATATGATTTTTTTATTTTTACGGCTCTACATTATAAACTTCTGTGAAGCACTTGTTGTGTCAAAGTGCTCACCACACATCTAGATAAGTTACTTAGGGGGTCTACTTTCCAAAATGGTGTCACTTGTGAGGGTTTTTAATGTTTAGGCACATCAGGGGCTCTCCAAACACGACATGATGTCCTATCTCAATTCCAGTCAATTTTGCATTGAAAAGTTAAATGGCGCTCCTTCCCTTCCGAGCTCTGCCATGCGCCCAAACAGTGGTTTACACCAACATATCGGGTATCAGCGTACTCAAGACAAATTTTACAACAACTTTTGCGGTCCAAGTTCTCCTGTTTCCCTTGGTAAAATAAAACAAATTGGAGCTGATTTAATTTTTTTGTGAAAAAAGTTAAATGTTCATTTTTTTAAACATTCCAAAAATTCCTGTGAAACACTTGAATAATTAATAAACTTCTTGAATGTGGTTTTGAGCACCTTGAGATGTGCAGTTTTTAGAATGGTGCCACATTTAGGTATTTTCTATCATATAGACCTTTGAAAGTGACTTCGAATGTTATGTGGTCCCTAAAAAAAAAGGTGTTGTAAAAATGAGAAATTGCTGGTCAAATTATAACCCTTATAACTCCGTAACAAAAAAATTTTGGTTCCAAAATTGTGCTGATGTAAAGTAGACATGTGGGAAATGTTACTTATTAAGTATTTTCTGTGACATATCTCTGTGATTTAAGGGCATAAAAATTCAAAGTTGGAAAATTGCAAAATTTTCAAAATTTTCGCCAAATTTCCATTTTTTTTTACAAATAAACACAGGTAATATCAAAGAAATTTTACCACAATCATGAAGTACAATATGTCACAAGAAAACAGTGTCAGAATGATCAGGATCCGTTGAAGGGTTGCAGAGTTATAACCTCATAAATGGACAGTTGGCCCGGTCATTAACGTGCAAACCACCCTTGGGGTAAAGGGGTTAATCATTCCCATTCCTTGTGTTGATGACTGCTCACGAATGGTAGAAGCTACCTAGCACCCGACAGTGCAAATCTGCACACTCAGCACACGTTACAGCATCTCTCCGCAGTGCCCGCCAGTGCGGCGCCGTGCGCTATCAGTGCGCTTTCCTGACAACCGGTCAGTGTAAGTTTGGCTCAGCGGAGACGTCGGTCCCAGTGTCTGGCTCAAGCTGATAGTGCGCGACTGGTTACTGCTGCCTTTCCAGGCACTACCTTTGTAGCCTGTACTGATCAGCAGCGAGCAGGCCTTTTTGGGACTAAGTGCCGCTTTTCTCATACTGAGAATGCCCACGGGACGACCTCCCATTGGAGGTAGGTGGTCACATGTTCAGGTCCTGTTGCACCTTCTATTGGATCATCTGGGAGGTCCCGATGTCCTACTGCTATAAAAGCTTTGTATGGCCGCTCGGCCATGCGCTAGTGTACACTTACTAACATGTGTGTGTAGATGAATGTCTGTCGATGGATGAAAGCTCCTTAATCATTCCTATTCCTTGAGTTGATGACTGCTCGCGAATGGTGGAAGCTACCTAGCATCCAACAGAGCTAACCTGCACACTCAGCACACTTTACAGCGTCTCTTCGCAGTGCCCACTAGTGCGGCGCCGTGCGCTATCAGTGCGTTTCCTGGCAACCGGTCAGTATAGGGTGGGAATTCCAGATTGGACCCAGCATCTGACTCAGGGCATCCTCAGGCGCGGGCTCAAAAGCCACTGAGGGTCAGAGCTTGTCCAATCACCAGTTTAGTGGGGGTGATTCATAGGGATCCCACTAGTGTCTTTCAGCTGCACCCTGTGACTGCTAACAGGGCGCAGCATATTTTGGCGACTCTGTGAAGCAACAGAGTTCACTTCCATTCACACTGGGTGAGGTCTAAACTCACATGTGAGCAAACGTCCATCCGCCATTACTCAGGAGCAGGTGTCATCTCTGCACAGTGGACCCCAGACTGCGAACGCACCTCATATTCTCTATTATCATTATTTGGTGCATTCCGCCAGTCCTAACATTACACTAGCACAAGGGTCTGGCTAGTAATGGCATACGAACAGCGATTACAATGGTACATCCAGCAGCTGGAGGTTAGGTTGGCGGCTCTTGAGTGCACAACCTCGGCTGTGGATGTTACTGCAGTTGCTGTTCAGGTTGCTAGCGTGGCTGCAGCCAGTTTGTCCACTGTCACCCCTGCTCCAACATTATCTCATCTCCCGTTACCGGACAAGTTTGCTGGAGACAGTAAGCTGTGTCAGTGATTCGTGAGCCAGTGCGCTATACATCTTGAGCTCCTGGCTGCACGTTTTCCTATGGAAAGGGCTAGAGTGGGATTTATTATAGCCCTTCTGTCGGGCGGGGCGTTGGAGTGGGCAATGCCACTGTGGGAGCGTGATGATTATGGGGTGCAGAGTGCTCCCAGGTTCCTGGACACTCTGAAACAGGTCTATATGGGACCTTGCGTCACCCATGATTTAGTGCTTCAACTGTTTGCATTGACACAGGGTTCGTTCTTGGTCAGCCATTTTGCCGTCCACTTCTGGACATTAGCATCTGAGCTGGAGTTGCTGGATAAAGTCCTGATTCCAGTGTTTTGGAGAGTACTGGATGTCCATGTAAAGGACATCTTGGCCACTAGGGAGATTCCCGCTACACTGGAGAAGTTAATAATTTTATCCACTCGCATAAACCTCCTTTTTAACGAGCAAAGGTTGGAACGAGCCAAGTGTAGACAGAGGTTTCAGTTGGCACCTACCTTCGCTAAACGTCTGGAGTCGCCTGTCTAGGAGTCTGAGCCCTATGAGGCCATGGAGGATTCTCGAGCAGGTCCTAAGTCTCAGGCTGCTCGAACACCCATGGTCTGCAGTGTCTGCCAGCAGTCAGGACATTATTCCAAGAATTGTCCACAGTGGCAAGGAAACGACCGCTTCTAGTAACTGCAGGAGGACGTTCACTAGACACAGCGGCTTTTTCCTCCAAATTGTCCTTCAAGGGGACAAATACTTTTGGCCCTTCCACTTTTATGGTTGAGCTTTGGGTGGATTCCGTGGCAGAGGGAAATTTCATGTCTTCTTCCTTCGCCCTACAGCACGCAATACCCCTGGTTAAGTGAGCCAAACCAGTGACCGTAAGATTGGTGAATGGGTCGGCACTGCCTTCACAGATTACAGATCAGACTATTCCCTTTACACTAACCATGTCTCCATCTCATCAGGAGATCATTTCACTTCTCGTCATTCCTGAGGGAATAGACGAGATTCTTCTAGGGATACCTTGGTTGCGTTCCAGTCATCACATATTGAGTGGTATTGAGTGGGAGAATTCTGGGATGGAGTAAATCTTGTGAAGGTAGATGTCAGAGGGAGTGCGTTTAGGTTGCCACTACAGAGATACTCGCAGATCTTAGCTCTCTACCCAAACACTATTGGTCTTATGCAGACATTTTCTCCAAGAGAGCTGCGGAGACTCTTCCGCCTCACTGCCCCTATGACTGTCCTATTGACCTCTTGCCAGGGGCAGTACCTCCTTGGGGATGTTTCTATCCCCTGTCTCTCCAGGACAAGGAGGCAATTTCACAGTACATCCAGAAGAATTTGGCAAGAGGATTCATTAGGAAGTCAGTGTCACCTGCAGGGGCGGGGTTCTTATTCGTGCAGAAGAAGAGCAGAGAATTACATCCATGCATAGACTTCAGGGGTCTTAACGCCTTTACCGTTAAGAACAAGTACCCTCTCCCTCTGATATCTGAGCTCTTCTATAGGCTCTGGGGAGCAAGGGTATTTACTAAGCTAGATCTGTGGGGTGCTTACAACCTGATTCACATCCATGAGGGGGATGAGTAGAAGATGGCTTTTCATACCAGAGATGGGCACTATGAATATCTGGTGATGCCCTTTAGGCTCTGTAATGCCCCAGCCGTCTTCCAAGACTTTGTGAATGATATCTTCCGGGATATGCTCTTCACTTCGATGGTAGTCTATTGTGGTGCGGTGACCCACGTTACAGCCAGGTGGCGCTGTGTGTGCACTTCAAGATGCGCTTGGAGGCATAAATGTGATGAGACAAAGTCCGGCAGGAGTGTAAATGGCCGGTGTGTGTTGCAGAGGAAGACACTCTGCGCTGTCAGCCTGAAGTTTGGTTGGTGTTCTGGGACCTGTAGTCCCACAAGTAATTGTGTAGTTCTAATGGGAGATTGGCAGGGCTAGTTATGAGAGATGGGAGGGTCATACTAGCCACACACACCCACACTCCCACCCAGGGGAGTGGTTACAGGTATGTAATGTGACCAGGGTGTGGGTCACATGTTCCTGTGTGGTTCCTGTGTATGGATCTGTTTGGTCCATGTGCAAGGTCCTGGATGGTCGGTGTTGGAGTCTCCTGGCATTGGAGAAGTCCTGCAAGCACTGAGACCATGGACCTAATGAACGGTCAGTGTTGGATTGTCCTGGTATGTGTTATGACCTGGTGGTCAGGACAATAATGGACCTGGTGGTTAAGAGCACACGGAATAACCTGATAGTTACCGATAATAAAGGACGAGCTCTGGGACGTGGGAACTCTGCTGACCGCAATCCCTAATCCTATCAAACACACTAAAAATAGCCGTGGGTTGCACCTAACGCTCCCTATGCAACTCGGCACAGCCTAAGGAACTAGCTAGCCCTGAAGAAAGAAAAATAAAGCCTACCTTGCCTCAGAGAAATTCCCCAAAGGAAAAGGCAGCCCCCCACATATAATGACTGTGAGTAAAGATGAAAATACAAACACAGAGATGAAATAGATTTAGCAAAGTGAGGCCCGACTTACTGAACAGACCGAGGATAGGAAAGTTTACTTTGCGGTCAGCACAAAAACCTACAAAAAGACCACGCAGAGGGCGCAAAAAGACCCTCCGCACCGACTCACGGTGCGGAGGCGCTCCCTCTGCGTCCCAGAGCTTCCAGCAAGCAAGACAACAATAAAAATAGCAAGCTGGACAGAAAAATAGCAAACCAAAGAAATACAAGCTGGAACTTAGCTTCTGCTGGGAAGACAGGTCACAAGAACGATCCAGGAGTGAACTAGACCAATACTGGAACATTGACAGGTGGCATGGAGCAAAGATCTAAGTGGAGTTAAATAGAGCAGCCTGCTAACGAATTAACCTCGTCACCTGTGGAAGGAAACTCAGAAACACCCACCAGAGGAAGTCCATGGACAGAACCAGCCGAAGTACCATTCATGACCACAGGAGGGAGCCCGACAACAGGATTCACAACAGTACCCCCCCCTTGAGGAGGAGTCACCGAACCCTCACCAGAGCCCCCAGGCCGACCAGGATGAGCCAAATGAAAGGCACGAACCAGATCGGCAGCATGAACATCAGAGGCAAAAACCCAGGAATTATCTTCCTGACTATAACCCTTCCACTTGACCAGGTACTGGAGTTTCCGTCTCGAAACACGAAAATCCAAAATCTTCTCCACCACATACTCCAACTCCCCCTCAACCAATACCGGGGCAGGAGGATCAACGGATGGAACCACAGGCGCCACGTATCTCCGGAATAACGACCTATGGAACACATTATGGATGGCAAAAGAAGCAGGAAGGGCCAAACGAAATGACACAGGATTGATAACCTCAGAAATCTTATACGGACCAATGAAACGAGGCATAAACTTAGGAGAGGAAACCTTCATTGGAACATAACGAGACGACAACCAAATCAAATCCCCAACACGAAGTCGGGGACCCACACAGCACCGGCGGTTAGCGAAACGTTGAGCCTTCTCCTGGGACAATGTCAAATTGTTCACCACATGAGTCCAAATCTGCTGCAACCTATCCACCACAGTATCTACACCAGGACAATCCGAAGACTCAACCTTCCCTGAAGAGAAACGAGGATGGAAACCAGAATTGCAGAATAACGGCAAAACCAAAGTAGCCGAGCTGGCACGATTATTAAGGGCGAACTCAGCCAACGGCGAAAAGGACACCCAATCATCCTGATCAGCAGAAACAAAGCATCTCAGATATGTTTCCAAAGTTTGATTAGTTCGTTCGGTTTGGCCATTTGTCTGAGAATGGAAAGCCGAGGAAAAAGACAAATCAATGTCCATCCTTGCACAAAAGGATCGCCAAAACCTCGAAACAAACTGGGAACCTCTGTCAGAAATGATGTTCTCCGGGATACCATGTAAACGAACCACATGCTGGAAAAATAATGGCACCAAATCAGAGGAGGAAGGCAATTTAGACAAAGGTACCAAATGGACCATCTTAGAAAAGCGATCACAAACCACCCAAATGACCGACATCTTTTGAGAGACGGGGAGATCTGAAATAAAATCCATAGAAATATGCGTCCAGGGCCTCTTCGGGACCGGCAAGGGCAAAAGCAACCCACTGGCACGAGAACAGCAGGGCTTAGCCCGAGCACAAGTCCCACAGGACTGCACAAAAGAACGCACATCCCGTGACAAAGGCGGCCACTAAAAGGATCTAGCCACCAAATCTCTGGTACCAAAGATTCCAGGATGCCCAGCCAACACTGAACAATGAATCTCAGAGATAACTCTACTAGTCCATCTATCAGGGACAAACAGTTTCTCCGCTGGGCAACGGTCAGGTCTATCAGCCTGAAACTTTTGCAGCACCCGCCACAAATCAGGGGAGATGGCAAACAAAATTACCCCCTCTTTGAGAATACCCGCCGACTCAGGAACACCCGGAGAGTCAGTGTAACAACCCTGTTGTGAATTCTGTGGCTGAATTCACTCCTGTGGTCACAAGTGGTACTGCAGCTTCTGAGCTTCCTCCCTCAGGTGTTCTGGTGAGCTCGTTAACTGCTTCATTACTTAACTCCGCCTGATGCTGCTATCCTTGCTCCTTGTCAATGTTTCAGTGTTGGATCTGAGCTTCTCCTGATTGTTCCTGTGACCTGCTGCTCTGTATAGCTAAGTGCTTTTTGCTTTTTTGTTGCTTTTTTTCTGTCCAGCTTGTCTTTTGTTTTGCTGGAAGCTCTGAGACGCAAAGGGTGTACCGCCGTGCCGTTAGTTCGGCACGGTGGGTTTTTTTTGCCCCCTTTGCGTGGTTTTGCTTTAGGGTTTTTTGTAGACTGCAAAGTTCGCTTTACTGTCCTCGCTCTGTCCTAGAATATCGGGCCCCACTTTGCTGAATCTATTTCATCCCTACGTTTTGTCTTTTCATCTTACTCACAGTCATTATATGTGGGGGGCTGCCTTTTCCTTTGGGGAATTTCTCTGGGGCAAGTCAGGCCTATTTTTCTATCTTCAGGCTAGCTAGTTTCTTAGGCTGTGCCGAGTTGCCTAGGTAGTTGTTAGGCGCAATCCACAGCCGCTTTTAGTTGTGTTTAGGATAGGATCAGGTGTGCAGTCTACAGAGTTTCCACGTCTCAGAGCTCGTTCTTGTATTTTTGGGTATTTGTCAGATCACTGTGTGCGCTCTGATCGCTAAGCACACTGTGTTTCTGGATTGCCTTCATAACACCTGTCATTAGCAAACATAACAGTACAAGGAGCCTAACTAATGATTCTCAATAGAGGGAAAGAAAAAGTTCTGACATCATTTTTTTTTTTTTTCTGCTCTGTGTTCACTTTTTTTTTTCCCCTAGACATTTGGGTGATTCTGGACACAGGTGTGGACATGGATATTCAGGGTCTGTGCTCTTCAATGGATAATCTCGTTATAAATGTACAAAAAATTCAAGATACTATTGATCAGAAATCTATGTTAGAACCAAGAATTCCTATTCCTGATTTGTTTTTTGGAGATAGAACTAAGTTTCTAAGTTTCAAAAATAATTGTAAGCTATTTCTGGCCTTGAAACCTCATTCTTCTGGTAATCCTATTCAACAGGTTTTGATTATTATTTCTTTTTTGCGCGGCGACCCTCAAGACTGGGCATTTTCTCTTGCGCCAGGAGACCCTGCATTGAGTAGTGTCGATGCGTTTTTCCTGGCGCTCGGATTGCTGTACGATGAGCCTAATTCAGTGGATCAGGCTGAGAAAAATTTGCTGGCTTTGTGCCAGGGTCAGGATGATATAGAAGTATATTGTCAGAAATTTAGGAAATGGTCAGTACTCACTCAGTGGAATGAATCTGCGCTGGCAGCTTTGTTCAGAAAGGGTCTCTCTGAGGCTCTTAAGGATGTCATGGTGGGATTTCCTATGCCTGCTGGTTTGAATGAGTCTTTGTCTTTGGCCATTCAGATCGGTCGACGCTTGCGCGAGCGTAAATCTGTGCACCATTTGGCGGTACTGCCTGAGGTTAAACCTGAGCCTATGCAGTGCGATAGGACTATGACTAGAGTTGAACGGCAGGAATACAGATGTCTGAATGGTCTGTGTTTCTACTGTGGTGATTCCACTCATGCTATTTCTGATTGTCCTAAGCGCACTAAGCGGTCCGCTAGGTCTGCCGTCATTGGTACTGTACAGTCCAAATTCCTTCTGTCCATTACCTTGATATGCTCTTTGTCGTCGTTTTCTGTCATGGCGTTTGTGGATTCGGGCGCTGCCCTGAATCTGATGGATTTGGATTATGCTAAACGTTGTGGGTTTTTCTTGGAGCCTTTGCGGTGTCCTATTCCATTGAGAGGAATTGATGCTACACCTTTGGCCAAGAATAAACCTCAATACTGGGCCCAGCTGACCATGTGCATGGCTCCTGCACATCAGGAAGTTATTCGCTTTCTGGTGTTGCATAATCTGCATGATGTGGTCGTGTTGGGGTTGCCATGGCTACAAACCCATAATCCAGTATTGGATTGGAATTCCATGTCGGTATCCAGCTGGGGTTGTCAGGGGGTACATGGTGATGTTCCATTTTTGTCGATTTCGTCATCCACCCCTTCTGAGGTCCCAGAGTTCTTGTCTGATTATCAGGATGTATTTGAAGAGCCCAAGTCCGATGCTCTACCTCCGCATAGGGATTGTGATTGTGCTATCAATTTGATTCCTGGTAGTAAATTCCCTAAAGGTCGATTATTTAATTTATCCGTGCCCGAACACGCCGCTATGCGCAGTTATGTGAAGGAATCCCTGGAGAAGGGACATATTCGCCCATCATCATCACCACTGGGAGCAGGGTTCTTCTTTGTAGCCAAGAAGGATGGTTCGCTGAGACCGTGTATTGATTACCGCCTTCTTAATAAGATCACTGTTAAATTTCAGTATCCCTTGCCATTGTTATCTGACTTGTTTGCTCGGATTAAGGGGGCTAGTTGGTTCACTAAGATAGATCTTCGTGGTGCGTATAATCTGGTGAGAATCAGGCAAGGAGATGAATGGAAAACTGCATTCAATACGCCCGAGGGTCATTTTGAGTATCTAGTGATGCCGTTCGGACTTGCCAATGCTCCATCTGTGTTTCAGTCTTTTATGCATGACATCTTCCGTGAGTATCTGGATAAATTCCTGATTGTTTACTTGGATGACATTTTGATCTTCTCAGATGATTGGGAGTCTCATGTGAAGCAGGTCAGAATGGTTTTTCAGGTCCTGCGTGCTAACTCTTTGTTTGTGAAGGGATCAAAGTGTCTCTTCGGTGTGCAGAAAGTTTCATTTTTGGGGTTCATCTTTACCCCTTCTACTATCGAGATGGATCCAGTTAAGGTCCAAGCCATCCAGGATTGGATTCAGCCGACATCTCTGAAAAGTCTGCAAAAGTTCCTGGGCTTTGCTAATTTTTATCGTCGCTTCATCTGTAATTTTTCTAGCATTGCCAAACCATTGACCGATTTGACCAAGAAGGGTGCTGATTTGGTTAATTGGTCTTCTGCTGCTGTGGAAGCTTTTCAGGAGTTGAAGCGTCGTTTTTGTTCTGCCCCTGTGTTGTGTCAGCCAGATGTTTCTCTTCCGTTCCAGGTCGAGGTTGATGCTTCTGAGATTGGAGCAGGGGCGGTTTTGTCACAGAGAGGTTCTGATTGCTCAGTGATGAAACCATGTGCTTTCTTTTCCAGGAAGTTTTCGCCCGCTGAGCGTAATTATGATGTGGGCAATCGAGAGTTGCTGGCCATGAAGTGGGCATTCGAGGAGTGGCGTCATTGGCTTGAAGGAGCTAAGCATCGCGTGGTGGTATTGACTGATCATAAGAACTTGACTTACCTCGAGTCTGCCAAGCGCTTGAATCCTAGACAGGCCCGTTGGTCGTTATTTTTTGCCCGCTTCGAATTTGTGATTTCGTACCTTCCGGGCTCTAAAAATGTGAAGGCGGATGCTCTGTCTAGGAGTTTTGTGCCCAACTCTCCGGGTTTATCTGAGCCAGCGGGTATCCTCAAGGAAGGAGTCATTGTGTCTGCCATCTCCCCTGATTTGCGGCAGGTGCTGCAAAAATTTCAGGCGAATAAATCTGATCGTTGTCCAGCAGAGAAACTGTTCGTCCCTGATAGGTGGACTAATAAACTTATCTCTGAACTTCATTGTTCGGTGTTGGCTGGTCATCCTGGAATCTTTGGTACCAGAGAGTTAGTGGCTAGATCCTTCTGGTGGCCATCTCTGTCACGGGATGTACGTACTTTTGTGCAGTCCTGTGGGATTTGTGCTAGGGCTAAGCCCTGCTGTTCTCGTGCCAGTGGGTTGCTTTTGCCCTTGCCGGTCCCAAAGAGGCCTTGGACACATATTTCGATGGATTTCATTTCTGACCTTCCCGTTTCTCAAAAGATGTCAGTCATTTGGGTGGTCTGAGATCGCTTTTCTAAAATGGTCCATCTGGTGCCCTTGGCTAAATTGCCTTCCTCCTCTGATTTGGTACCTTTGTTCTTTCAGCATGTGGTTCGGTTGCATGGCATTCCTGAGAATATTGTTTCTGACAGAGGTTCCCAGTTTGTTTCAAGGTTTTGGCGAGCCTTTTGTGGTAGGATGGGCATTGACCTATCCTTTTCCTCGGCTTTCCATCCTCAGACTAATGGCCAGACCGAACGAACCAATCAGACCTTGGAAACATATCTGAGATGTTTTGTTTCTGCAGACCAGGATGATTGGGTGTCCTTTTTGCCGTTGGCTGAGTTCGCCCTTAATAATCGGGCCAGCTCGGCTACCTTGGTTTCTCCATTTTTTTGCAATTCTGGGTTCCATCCTCGTTTCTCTTCAGGACAGGTTGAGTCTTCGGACTGTCCTGGTGTGGATTCTGTGGTGGATAGGTTGCAGCAGATCTGGACTCAGGTAGTGGACAATTTGATCTTGTCCAAGGAGAAAGCTCAACTTTTCGCTAATCGCAGACGCCGTGTGGGTCCCCGACGTCGTGTTGGGGATCTGGTTTGGTTATCTTCTCGTCATATTCCTATGAAGGTTTCCTCTCCTAAATTTAAACCTCGTTTTATTGGTCCGTATAGGATTTCTGAGGTTCTCAATCCTGTGTCTTTTCGTTTGACCCTCCCAGACTCCTTTTCCATACATAATGTATTCCATAGGTCGTTGTTGCGGAGATAAGTGGCACCTATGGTTCCATCTGTTGAGCCTCCTGCCCCGGTTTTGGTGGAGGGGGAATTGGAGTATATTGTGGAGAAGATTTTGGATTCTCGTGTTTCTAGACGGAAACTCCAGTATCTGGTTAAATGGAAGGGTTATGCTCAGGAAGATAATTCCTGGGTTTTTGCCTCTGATGTTCATGCTTCCGATCTTGTTTGTGCCTTTCATGCGGCTCATCCTGGTCGGCCTGGGGGCTCTGGTGAGGGTTCGGTGACCCCTCCTCAAGGGGGGGGTACTGTTGTGAATTCTGTGGCTGAATTCACTCCTGTGGTCACAAGTGGTACTGCAGCTTCTGAGCTTCCTCCCTCAGGTGTTCTGGTGAGCTCGTTAACTGCTTCATTACTTAACTCCGCCTGATGCTGCTATCCTTGCTCCTTGTCAATGTTTCAGTGTTGGATCTGAGCTTCTCCTGATTGTTCCTGTGACCTGCTGCTCTGTATAGCTAAGTGCTTTTTGCTTTTTTGTTGCTTTTTTTCTGTCCAGCTTGTCTTTTGTTTTGCTGGAAGCTCTGAGACGCAAAGGGTGTACCGCCGTGCCGTTAGTTCGGCACGGTGGGGTTTTTTTGCCCCCTTTGCGTGGTTTTGCTTTAGGGTTTTTTGTAGACTGCAAAGTTCGCTTTACTGTCCTCGCTCTGTCCTAGAATATCGGGCCCCACTTTGCTGAATCTATTTCATCCCTACGTTTTGTCTTTTCATCTTACTCACAGTCATTATATGTGGGGGGCTGCCTTTTCCTTTGGGGAATTTCTCTGGGGCAAGTCAGGCCTATTTTTCTATCTTCAGGCTAGCTAGTTTCTTAGGCTGTGCCGAGTTGCCTAGGTAGTTGTTAGGCGCAATCCACAGCCGCTTTTAGTTGTGTTTAGGATAGGATCAGGTGTGCAGTCTACAGAGTTTCCACGTCTCAGAGCTCGTTCTTGTATTTTTGGGTATTTGTCAGATCACTGTGTGCGCTCTGATCGCTAAGCACACTGTGTTTCTGGATTGCCTTCATAACACCTGTCATTAGCAAACATAACACAACCATGCCGGCATCACTGCATGGCCTTCCATTCCCCACCTGCCTGTTACATCTACTCACTCACCCAGTGCCATGCTGTGAGGTCTGTCTGCTGCTGGTTCCATGCCATGTGCTTCATGGCGGCCTGCTCTGTGTACACTTCCTGGCTGTGTGCATAGGGGGGCGGCGCCAGCCACTCTGGATTCTTATTGAGACTGTGTGCACCTCCCTAAGGTGCTTCTGGCCAATAGCCTTGAGGCCTCGGATACTTAAGGCATCCTCACCCACTGGAGGATGCCTGAGCAAACTATTCCCCTCAGTTAGCATTTGCTACTGAGCTGCCAGGTCGTGTGTTTCCTGTCTCTGAGGGCTGCACTATTGCAGGCCTTCATTTGTGTTCTGTTTGTGTATCCGTGTCCGTTCCTGTCTGTACTTTGTCATTAGTCATTTCCCACTCAGCTGTGTGTACCTCTGCCTTATCTTTCTGCTCTGTTCGCCACTGTCTGTGGCTCTGCTTCTCTCTGCTCAGTTCTTCCACAACCTGTGGGTCTGTGTCTCTCAGCTTTTCTCTCAGCTCTGCTCTCTGACCTTGCTCCGCTCTCTGTGGCTTTGCTCTACGGCTCCGCTCCTTGCGGTTCCACCTGGCACCGCTCCTTGCGGTTCTACGTCTTTAGCTCTTGGCTCCGCCTCCAGCGTCTCCGCTCTTGGCTCCGCCTCCAGCGTCTCCGCTCTTGGCTCCGTCTCCGCTCTTGGCTCCGCCTCCAGCGTCTCCGCTCTTGGCTCCGCCTCCAGCATCTCCGCTCTTGGCTCCGCATTCTGCGGCTCCGTCCTTGGCTCTGCCTTCCCCTTCTCTACTCTCTGCTCTGCCTTCTCTTTCTCTGCTCATAGCTTTGGTGTGGTAAAGTCACCAACCATTCGGAGTCGGTGTGTGGTCTCTGTCATACAGCTCCAGAACCCAGTAAGGGCGTTGTCTGAATTTGGTCAAGCCCTACTCAAGAGCAGTCTAGTCCTGCAAGGACAACTACAGCTCCAAGTTGGAGCCTTATACACGAAGAAGTTTATCTACCGTATGCTGTCTGTTATGCCCATGGGTCATTCTGAGCCTGGAACTCTTCCACCCGCTCTGGTCAAGAGTTCCTGCAAAATACTTCGTTTGAATTTACCCAGTCATGAGAGGTGTCTGGTTCTCATGCATCAAGGACAGTCAACTGTGTTGTCTTCTTCTTCAGCTGGTCTGCTAGTCGTCGAGTCAAGGTGTGTTGATGTCACCCAAGATGAGGAAGCGGTGACTATTTCTCCACACGTCTCTTATGACTATACCAGTAACCTGTTAGTCATCGAGTCAAGGAGTGCTGATGTTACCAAAGATGGGAAAGCGGTGACAATCTCTCCTCACTACTCTAATGACCATACCTGTAACCTGTTCGTGGAAATACCTCCGCCTCTTGGATGTTTTTTTCTGGATAATCGGCAGAAAATGGTTCCTATGTGGGTGCCTTCATCGTCCATATGGCCGGTTGGTGAAGATTCCAAAACAGAAGTTTTCTCCTCTCAGTTTTTTCCTGATCCGGTAAAGTTATTATTCTCCACCCTCTGCTCCAGTGATTTTTCCTGTGTTCAGTACTCTGGAACATTTCAGCTACCTGAAAGTTCGTCTCTGGATATCGGGCAGAAGGTGTATCCTGTGAGTGTTCCTTCGGCTTCCATGTGGCAGGCTGGTGAAGATATCAACCCAGTAGCATCCAAGTCCCTGCTTCTTGTCTACCCAGAGGAAATGGTCCAGTCCATTGAAGAGGCTAACCCTATTGGGTACAAAGAGACTTTGCTATCCGAGATTTCTGATGAAGCTAACCCTGTTGGGCACAAAGAGACTTTATCTTCTGAGATTCCTGGTGACCCGTTTGCCTTATCCTACTCTAAAGATGTTATGACTTGGACTGTGAGTGGTTTCTTTCTTCTTCTATGGATCATTTTAGTGGGTTTAAAGAAGAGGGGGCGTAAAGGAGGGGGTACTGTAACAACCCTGCCGGCATCATTGCATGGCCTTCCATTCCCCACCTGCCTGTTACATCTACTCACTCACCCAGTGCCATGCTGTGAGGTCTGTCTGCTGCTGGTTCCATGCCATGTGCTTCATGGCGGCCTGCTCTGTGTACACTTCCTGGCTGTGTGCATAGGGGGGCGGCGCTAGCCACTCTGGATTCTTATTGAGACTGTGTGCACCTCCCTAATGTGCTTCTGGCCAATAGCCTTGAGGCCTCGGATACTTAAGGCATCCTCACCCATTGGAGGATGCCTGAGCAAACTATTCCCCTCAGTTAGCATTTGCTACTGAGCTGCCAGGTCGTGTGTTTCCTGTCTCTGAGGGCTGCACTATTGCAGGCCTTCATCTGTGTTCTGTTTGTGTATCCGTGTCCGTTCCTGTCTGTACTCTGGTCTATGTCTGTCCCTGCTCCTTCTTTGTCATTAGTCATTTCCCACTCAGCTGTGTGTACCTCTGCCTTATCTTTCTGCTCTGTTCGCCACTGTCTGTGGCTCTGCTTCTCTCTGCTCAGTTCTTCCACAACCTGTGGGTCTGTGTCTCTCAGCTTTTCTCTCAGCTCTGCTCTCTGACCTTGCTCCGCTCTCTGTGGCTTTGCTCTACGGCTCCGCTCCTTGCGGTTCCACCTGGCACCGCTCCTTGCGGTTCTACGTCTTTAGCTCTTGGCTCCGCCTCCAGCATCTCCGCTCTTGGCTCCGCCTCCAGCGTCTCCGCTCTTGGCTCCGTCTCCGCTCTTGGCTCCGCCTCCAGCGTCTCCGCTCTTGGCTCCGCCTCCAGCGTCTCCGCTCTTGGCTCCGCCTCCAGCATCCCCGCTCTTGGCTCCGCCTCCAGCGTCCCCGCTCTTGGCTCCGCCTCCAGCAGGGACGCTCTTGGCTCCGCATCCTGCGGCTCCGTCCTTGGCTCTGCCTTCCCCTTCTCTACTCTCTGCTCTGCCTTCTCCTTCTCTGCTCATAGCTCCACCTTCTACTCGTACTCCGCCTCCTGCGATTCAGCTTTTCTTCCACTCTTGCTCTATCTTAATTCTGCAACTTTCCCTACAGGTCTCTACCTGTTCCTTTATATTCTCCAGTCTGAACAGGTTCTTACCTGTTTCCACACATCCATCTGAATACCAGTTCATACCAGAGTATCAGTCCTGTCTGCCAGTGCCAGCCGTGCCCGCCTGTCTGCCTGAGTGCCAGCCGCGCCCGTCTGCCTGCCTGTATCTCCGTCAAGCCAGTCCGCCCGTCAGGGCCTCTGCCATACCCATCTGTCAGCCAGTGTCACAGCCGTGCCTGCCTGCCCGTGTCTTGTCCCCGGTGGGATCAGCATCCACAGTCCGACTCCACCCTGGAGTGGTACCTGGTAGCTTCCTATTGCACAAGTCTAACCTCACCATCAGAGGCTCCAGCGAACACCTAGGAAGCTACTTAGTTACGCCCCTTCCAGGGAAGTTCGGTCTGTGGTACAGTGGGGCCACACCCCCAGGTGCCCGCGCCAACCAGTCTCGGCGCGAGCATTACAGATTGCTCAGGCCATGGTCCCCGCTGAGCCCCATGAGCCATTGCTCTCGGAACAAAATGAACTCTCTTCTAGCCTGTATTGGCCCCCAGAAGGTTTTTATACTCAGTTGAAAGATCTGCCTACACCTACTCCTGGTGGTCCACTCATAATCTCTAGAGAGTTGTATGATTACATTGCCAGTAGAGAAAAACTCCTTCCGCCTAGATACTATGGGGATCCAGAGGAGTGCATGGAGTTTCTGGAGCGTAGTCTGATGTATATCGAAGCTAATCCTTCCGAATTTTCTTCTGATGAGTTCAAGGTAGGATTTATCTTGTCCTATCTAGCAGGAGATGCATTGAATTGGATGAACCCTCTCTGGGAAGCAAGGGATCCAATCCTCTCAGACCTTGGGGCTTTCCTGGAAGCCTTTTGTTAAAGCCTTCAAAGCGCCTAAACCTGCTCCTCCTGCAAAGTTTTCCCTCACCAGATCCCAGAGGCGGTCTAGACGAGTTAATCCCCCAAAGAAATCGTCACGTCAGACCAAGTCCGTCCAAGACCCACCTGTTCCTCTACCTGTCCTAGCAGCTACCCAAGCAAAACCCCAGAAGGCTGATAAAAGTGGGCTGGCAAAGCAGCAGCCCAAATCCAGCCACAAGAAGGGGACGCGGTATCGCTGCGGTTGCAAGGAATATCCAGACGGTCTCTGCCCTGTAGATCTAAAACTCAAAAACCATGGGCCAGCAGGAGAGGCTGCCCTAGGTGAGAGTACCTCCTCTCCATTAAAATCAAAGACTGTGTCTCTGTTTTCCGGGAGCTTTGGTGTGGTAAAGTCGCCAACCATTCGGAGTCGGTGTGTGGTCTCTGTCATACCGCTCCAGAACCCGGTAAGGGCGTTGTCTGAAGTTGGTCGAGACCTACTCAAGAGCAGTCTAGTCCTGCAAGGACAACTACAGCTCCAAGTTGGAGCCTTATACACGAAGAAGTTTATCTACCGTATGCTGTCTGTTATGCCCATGGGTCATTCTGAGCCTGGAACTCTACCACCCGCTCTGGTCAAGAGTTCCTGCAAAATACTTCGTTTGAATTTACCCAGTCATGAGAGGTGTCTGGTTCTCATGCATCAAGGACAGTCAACTGTGTTGTCTTCTTCTTCAGCTGGTCTGCTAGTCGTCGAGTCAAGGTGTGTTGATGTCACCCAAGATGAGGAAGCGGTGACTATTTCTCCACACGTCTCTTGTGACTATACCAGTAACCTGTTAGTCATCGAGTCAAGGAGTGCTGATGTTACCAAAGATGGGAAAGTGGTGACAATCTCTCCTCACTACTCTAATGACCATACCTGTAACCTGTTCGTGGAAATACCTCCGCCTCTTGGATGTTTTTTTCTGGATAATCGGCAGAAAATGGTTCCTATGTGGGTGCCTTCATCGTCCATATGGCCGGTTGGTGAAGATTCCAAAACAGAAGTTTTCTCCTCTCAGTTTTTTCCTGATCCGGTAAAGTTATTATTCTCCACCCTCTGCTCCAGTGATTTTTCCTGTGTTCAGTACTCTGGAACATTTCAGCTACCTGAAAGTTCGTCTCTGGATATCGGGCAGAAGGTGTATCCTGTAAGTGTTCTTTCGGCTTCCATGTGGCCGGCTGGTGAAGATATCAACCCAGTAGCATCCAAGTCCCTGCTTCTTGTCTACCCAGAGGAAATGGTCCAGTCCATTGAGGAGGCTAACCCTATTGGGTACAAAGAGACTTTGCTATCCGAGATTTCTGATGAAGCTAACCCTGTTGGGCACAAAGAGACTTTATCTTCTGAGATTCCTGGTGACCCGTTTGCCTTATCCTACTCTAAAGATGTTATGACTTGGACTGTGAGTGGTTTCTTTCTTCTTCTATGGATCATTTTAGTGGGTTTAAAGAAGAGGGGGCGTAAAGGAGGGGGTACTGTAACAACCCTGCCGGCATCATTGCATGGCCTTCCATTCCCCACCTGCCTGTTACATCTACTCACTCACCCAGTGCCATGCTGTGAGGTCTGTCTGCTGCTGGTTCCATGCCATGTGCTTCCTGGCGGCCTGCTCTGTGTACACTTCCTGGCTGTGTGCATAGGGGGGCGGCGCCAGCCACTCTGGATTCTTATTGAGACTGTGTGCACCTCCCTAAGGTGCTTCTGGCCAATAGCCTTGAGGCCTCGGATACTTAAGGCATCCTCACCCATTGGAGGATGCCTGAGCAAACTATTCCCCTCAGTTAGCATTTGCTACTGAGCTGCCAGGTCGTGTGTTTCCTGTCTCTGAGGGCTGCACTATTGCAGGCCTTCATCTGTGTTCTGTTTGTGTATCCGTGTCCGTTCCTGTCTGTACTCTGGTCTATGTCCGTCCCTGCTCCTTCTTTGTCATTAGTCATTTCCCACTCAGCTGTGTGTACCTCTGCCTTATCTTTCTGCTCTGTTCGCCACTGTCTGTGGCTCTGCTTCTCTCTGCTCAGTTCTTCCACAACCTGTGGCTCTGTGTCTCTCAGCTTTTCTCTCAGCTCTGCTCTCTGACCTTGCTCTGCTCTCTGTGGCTTTGCTCTACGGCTCCGCTCCTTGCGGTTCCACCTGGCACCGCTCCTTGCGGTTCTACGTCTTTAGCTCTTGGCTCCGCCTCCAGCATCTCCGCTCTTGGCTCCGCCTCCAGCGTCTCCACTCTTGGCTCCGTCTCCGCTCTTGGCTCCGCCTCCAGCGTATCCGCTCTTGGCTCCGCCTCCAGTGTCTCCGCTCTTGGCTCCGCCTCCAGCGTCCCCGCTCTTGGCTCCGCCTCCAGTGTCCCCGCTCTTGGCTCCGCCTCCAGCGTCCCCGCTCTTGGCTCCGCCTCCAGTGGAGACGCTCTTGGCTCCGCATCCTGCGGCTCCGTCCTTGGCTCTGCCTTCCCCTTCTCTACTCTCTGCTCTGCCTTCTCCTTCTCTGCTCATAGCTCCACCTTCTACTCGTACTCCGCCTCCTGCGATTCAGCTTTTCTTCCACTCTTGCTCTATCTTAATTCTGCAACCTTCCCTACAGGTCTCTACCTGTTCCTTTATATTCTCCAGTCTGAACAGGTTCTAACCTGTTTCCACACATCCATCTGAATACCAGTTCATACCAGAGTATCAGTCCTGTCTGCCAGTGCCAGCCGTGCCCGCCTGTCTGCCTGAGTGCCAGCCGCGCCCGTCTGCCTGCCTGTATCTCCGTCAAGCCAGTCCGCCCGTCAGGGCCTCTGCCATACCCATCTGTCAGCCAGTGTCACAGCCGTGCCTGCCTGCCCGTGTCTTGTCCCCGGTGGGATCAGCATCCACAGTCCGACTCCACCCTGGAGTGGTACCTGGTAGCTTCCTATTGCACAAGTCTGACCTCACCATCAGAGTGTCCAGCGAACACCTAGAAAGCTACTTAGTTACGCCCCTTCCAGGGAAGTTCGGTCTGTGGTCCAGTGGGGCCACACCCCCAGGTGCCCGCGCCAACCAGTCTCGGCGCGAGCGTTACAGTCAGGCACAAAACTCCTTGACAGGGCATCAGCCTTCACATTCCTAGAGCCCGGAAGGTACGAAACCACAAAATCAAAACAGGACAAAAATAACGACCATCGAGCCTGTCTCGGATTCAACCGTTTGGCAGACTCAAGATAAGTCAAATTCTTGTGATCTGTCAAGACCACCGCCACCTCCTTCAAGCCAATGACGCCACTCCTCGAATGCCCACTATATGGCCAACAACTCACGATTACCAACATCATAATTACGCTCAGCAGGCGAAAACTTTCTAGAAAAGAAAGCACATGGCTTCATCACCGAGCCATCAGAACTTCTTTGCGACAAAACAGCCCCTGCCCAATCTCAGAAGCATCAACCTCAACCTGAAACGGGAGCGAAACATCTGGCTGGCACAACACAGGGGCAGAAGAAAAACGATGCTTCAACTCCTGAAAAGCCTCTACAGCTGCAGAAGACCAATTGACCACATCAGCACCCTTCTTGGTCAAATCAGTCAACGGTTTAGCAACAGTAGAAAAATTAGCGATGAAGCGCCGATAAAAATTAGCAAAGCCCAGGAACTTTTGCAGGCTCTTCACAGATGTCGGCTGAGTCCAATCGTAAATGGCCTGGACTTTAACAGGGTCCATCTCGATAGTAGAAGGGGAAAAAATGAACCCCAAAAATGAAACCTTCTAAACTCCAAAGAGACACTTTGACCCCTTCACAAACAAGGAATTCGCACGAAGGACCTGGAACACCATTCTGACCTGCTTCACATGAGACTCCCAATCATACGAAAAGACCAAAATATCATCCAAATACACAATCAGGAATTTATCCAGGTACTCTCGGAAGATGTCATGCATAAAGGACTGAAATACTGATGGAGCATTGGAAAGCCCGAATGGCATAACCAGGTACTCAAAATGGCCCTCGGGCGTATTAAATGCTGTTTTCCATTCATCGCCTTGTTTAATACGCACAAGATTATGCGCCCCTCGAAGATCTATCTTGGTGAACCAACTAGCCCCTTTAATACGAGCAAACAAATCAGACAGCAACGGCAAAGGAAACTGAAATTTGACTGTAATTTTATTAAGAAGGTGGTAATCAATACAAGGTCTCAAAGAACCATCCTTCTTGGCCACAAAAAAGAACCCTGCTCCTAACGGTGATGACGACGGGCGAATATGACCCTTCTCCAAGGATTCCTTTATATAACTCCGCGTGTTCTGGCACAGATAAATTGAACAATCGGCCCTTAGGAAACTTACTACCAGGAATCAAATTAATTGCACAATCGCAATCCCTATGAGGAGGTAGGGCACTGGCTTTGGGCTCATCAAATACATCCCGATAATCCGACAAAAACTCTGGAACTTCAGACGGAGTGGAAGACGAAATAGACAAAAATGGAACATCACCATGTACCCCCTGGCAACCCCAGCTGGACACAGACATAGATTTCCAGTCGAATACTGGATTATGAACCTGTAGCCATGGCAACCCCAAAACGACCACATCATGCAGATTATGCAACACCAGAAAGCGGATATCCTCCTGATGTGCAGGAGCCATGCACATGGTCAATTGGGTCCAGTACTGAGGCTTATTCTTGGCCAAAGGCGTAGCATCAATTCCTTTCAATGGAATAGGATACTGCAAGGGCTCCAAGAAAAAACCACAGCGCCTAGCATACTCCAAGTCCATCAAATTCAGGGCAGCGCCTGAATCCACAAATGCCATAACAGAATAGGATGACAAAGAGCAAATCAGAGTAATGGACAATAGAAATTTAGACTGTACCGTACCAATGGTGGCAGACCTAGCGAAACGCTTAGTGCGCTTAGGACAATCGGAGATAGCATGAGTGGAATCACCACAGTAAAAACATAGCCCATTCCGACGTCTGTGTTCTTGCCGTTCAGCTCTGGTCAAAGTCCTATCACATTGCATAGGCTCAGGCCCATGCTCAGATAGTACCGCCAAATGGTGCACAGCTTTACGCTCACGCAAGCGTCGATCGATCTGAATGGCCAAGGACATGGACTCATTCAGACCAGCAGGCATGGGAAATCCCACCATGACATCCTTAAGGGCTTCAGAGAGACCCTTTCTGAAGATTGCTGCCAGGGCACATTCATTCCACTGAGTGAGCACAGACCACTTTCTAAACTTCCGACAATATATCTCCGCTTCATCCTGACCCTGACACAGAGCCAGCAAGATTTTCTCTGCCTGATCCACTGAATTAGGTTGGTCGTAAAGCAATCCAAGCGCCAGGAAAAAACGTATCAACATCACGCAATGCCGGATCTCCTGGCGCAAGGGAAAATGACCAGTCTTGAGGGTCACCACGTAACAAGGAAATAATGATCTTTACTTGTTGAACAGGGTCACCTGAGGAGCGAGATTTCAAGGCAAGAAACAATTTACAATTATTTTTGAAATTCAAGAACTTAGATCTATCACCAAAAAACAAATCAGGAATTGGAATCCTAGGCTCTGACATCGGATTCTGAACCACTAAATCTTGAACGTTTTGTACCCTTGTAGTGAGATTATCCATCCAAGAGGACAGACCTTGAATGTCCATGTTTACACCTGTGTGCTGAACCACCCAGAGGTAAAGGGGAAAAGAGAGACAAAACACAGTGCAAAGAAAAAAAAATGGTCTCAGAACTTCTCTTATCCCTCTATTGAGATGCATTAGTACTTTGGGCCACCTGTACTGTTATGACGTGGTGGTCAGGACAATAATGGACCTGGTGGTTAAGAGCACACGGAATAACCTGATAGTTACCGATAATAAAGGACAAGCTCTGGGACGTGGGAACTCGGCTGACCGCATTCCCTAATCCTATCAAACACACTAGAAATAGCCGTGGATTGCGCCTAACGCTCCCTATGCAACTCGGCACAGCCTAAGGAACTAGCTAGCCCTGAAGAAAGAAAAATAAAGCCTACCTTGCCTCAGAGAAATTCCCCAAAGGAAAAGGCAGCCCCCCACATATAATGACTGTGAGTAAAGATGAAAATACAAACACAGAGATGAAATAGATTTAGCAAAGTGAGGCCCGACTTACTGAACAGACCGAGGATAGGAAAGGTTACTTTGCGGTCAGCACAAAAACCTACAAAAAGACCACGCAGAGGGTGCAAAAAGACTCACGGTGCGGAGGCGCTCCCTCTGCGTCCCAGAGCTTCCAGCAAGCAAGACAACAATAAAAATAGCAAGCTGGACAGAAAAATAGCAAACCAAAGAAATACAAACTGGAACTTAGCTTCTGCTGGGAAGACAGGTCACAAGAACGATCCAGGAGTGAACTAGACCAATACTGGAACATTGACAGGTGGCATGGAGCAAAGATCTAAGTGGAGTTAAATTTAGCAGCCTGCTAACGAAGTACCCTTGTCACCTGTGGAAGGAAACTCAGAAACACCCACCAGAGGAAGTCCATGGACAGAACCAGCTGAAGTACCATTCATGACCACAGGAGGGAGCCCGACAACAGAATTCACAACAGGTATGGGCTGGAGTCCTGGAAGCACTGAGACCATGAGTCCTGCAATAGCCTGGGTGTTAGATTGTCCTGAAGTAGGCTGGAGTCCTGGAAGCACTGCTGAGGTTATGGACTGAATGCTCGAGGGTGTTGGATTGTCCTGGGATGGGCTGGAGTCCTGCAAGCACCTGGTAAGAGTGTGAGTCCTGGAATGGTCAGAGTGTTGGATTGTCCGTGGATGGACTGGAGTCCTGTAAGCACTTGGTAAGATCATGGAATGATGGCCTGTGTGTTGGAAGTGCCTGTGACTGGTCTTCCTGGAAGCGCATGGAAAGGCTGCATCTACAGAGCCTGGGACGGTTTCTGTGTTGGGGAAGCTACAGTTCCTACTGTGGGTCTGGACTATCCGAGGTGCCCTGGTCACAAAGACGGTGATCCCAGTGAGGCAGTTTCCCTGTAAACCATAACTGGCAGGAGTCAGTGTGTGGAGCCGGAGCTCCTGTTAGGTAACTCCAGGTAGCAAGGGTTACGGGCAGACACGTATCTGCCATTGGAACAGACTATCGGTGGTTAATGTGTTCCGTTGATATAAATGGTGAACTGTTTGTGTTATGGTTTATGATGGTTAATAAACCAGAATAGACTGTTTTTGTGGAAAAATCGTGCCTGTATACATTATTCCCGTGCAAAGCGAGTGTCCCCCAAGACCTGAAGTAAGGGAAACGCTACAATTGGTGTTTCGAATGCGGGCAAGAGGCACATGTGCAGTGCTAGAGGAATCGACGGTCTGACATCTGTATGTTATACTGATCGGGATCAGTGAGAAACTGTTTGTGCTGTAACTCGGCGGGGTTACGAAGGTGACAAGCGTCTTGCTGTGGATCGGCGGGGTTACGAAGGTGACAAGCGTCTTGCTGTGGATCGGCGGGTCCATGAAGTCTGTGGTGGGGCCATACAGATCATTGTGGAGTGCAGCTGCAGTTGCAGCAAGAGGTTCAGCAGCAGCGGCTTGTGGTTGCCAGCTGGAGCTGGTGAAGTGTTCCAGGTTGTGCAGACTCTTAAAGGGCCAGTGCGACCCAAAGAGACATTTTTTTGTACTGTGTGAACTGGTGCTGGAGAGTACCGTGGGGTGTCCATGAGATGTACCCCAGGGAAGAGGTGGTGTCCCTAAAAGGGTAGTGTCCCAAAAATGGTGCGGAAAACCCAAAAAGGGATGGTTGCCAAAAAGGGGCGGAGTCCAAAAAGGGGGCGGTATCCCAAAAGGTAGTAGATACCCAAAAAGGGGTGGTGACCCTAAAGGGGGTGGAATCCAAGAAAAGGGCGGAGCCTCCTAAAGTTAAAAGGGTGGCGCAGACTGGTGGGCCCCAAGCGCAGTTGTGCTATGCAGGTCCATGCTGTACTGTGAATTGCTCAGCTAATGTTTTGTCACGACAGTGCTCCTTTTCTTTGGATGGAGAAAGTGTGGTGGGACTGATAGACCCAGGGAGTGAAGCAACTTTACTGAGAACCCCTTATGAATGCACTGTGTCACCTGGGTTAGGGACAAGAGTGAATAACACAGGTGGGGACGTTAAAGGACATTTGACAGCCTGCCTCTACATTGACACGACAGAGGGGTCCACAAACCACGACGTAAGGGTAGTCCCGGACTTAAGGTACACTATGGTAATAGGGCGAGACTTGGAAACCCTGTGGGACTGGTGGATAAAAGGGAAAGTGTCTGTGGGGTTAATATGTATGAAAACTGTTGTAGAGAATGCACCCCCTATAGTTGACAGTCCTAAGTTAGGCGTGACCAAGGAAAATGGTGGATGGTCCCAACTTACGGACATAATATCACCTGACGTGTTCCACAATATTACTGTTTGTGATGTGGTAGATAAAACGTGCGGAGCTGACGCCCAGAAAGAGTGTGACTTGGGGGTTCACCATACTGTGGGGTATGACACAAACTATGCGGGTGACTGTGACTCTGAGGAAGTTAGGGAGAACAGTGAAGAGCCCCACCAAAAGAAAAAGTCTTTCCGTCGCTGGAGACGTAAAGGGTGAAAAGAAATGGTACCAGTTGCACCTTGTGTAGAAGTGGAGGAGGCCACCAAAGGAGTGGGGCCTGAAGTAGAAAGCCAGTTAAAGCAAGAGGAGCTTTGGAGGCAGGCTGCTGAGTGCCGTGTAAGTGTCTTAGAAAAAGAGGTGGCGGAGCTCAGAGGTCACCTGGAAGAAAGCCAGTCAATGTATAAAGCAGCCTGGGAGAAGGTGGAGCGGCAGGTGTCTATCCTGGCCAAACATCTGGAAACTGGTGATATTCATAGGAAGTTGGCTCTGAAAGCTGAACAAGATGGGTGTCTAATGACAGCAGAGGAGAAGGAGAGTTCCTTGTTCAAGTGAATGATAGACGTACCTGAAGACCTGAGAGAGGCATGTGCCAAGGAGTCTATGCATGAAGGTTTCAATAGGCTGTGGGGGCGTGTAAGGTGAGCTGGATCGCGGAAACAAATCAGTTAGCGATACTGTCCACAACTGATGTCACAGCAAAGAAAGTAGCTACCCTGAGTGACATGCACTGGAGATATGTGCGCACAAAGTGGATGATCCAATTGCGGAATGAAGACGCTGTTAGACGACTGGAGCTTGTGAGAAAAGCTTGGAGTCTTCAGGAAACTGTAATACAGGTACCCGTATCTATGGTAAAAAGAGTCATTGGAAGAAATGGTCAAACCATGCAAGAAATGGTAGATAAATCTGGAGTGGTGAGGTTGAGAATACCTGGTGTCCACGAAATACAGTTGCCTCTCTTCCAAGGGTGGGGGTAGGGGACAGACGCAAGGCTGCAGGTAGGAGACAGGGCAAGGGCAGAGGAACCGACATCCTCTTCATCTGAGGTATTCAGGGAAATAGGGTGAGTTAGGGAGCCCCTAGTGCTAAGGCCAGAAAAGGTGCCCCTGGTCCCAGTTTACTCGCCAGTCCTATCGTGACAATTTCATTCAGTGATATCTAGGATGTGGGATTTTAGAGTTCCCCTTATTTTTTTGAGCACTATATATATATACACCTATTCTTTGTGTAATCTATCTTTTTTATTGGAACCTGTCAGTGTGTTTTTACATTAGTCACATATGAAATTGCATGGTGCGAGTGCTGTGCTTTTTTTTCACACATCCATTGACTTGCATTGATGAGTCTCGTCTGAGGTATGCAGCAAATCGCAGCATGCTGCGATTTTTTTTTTCTCAGTCCGAATTTGGCTGAGAAAAAAAAATCACAGATGAGAATGCACTCGTTTGTTTTTCTCGCAAGTGGGTCTGAGCCCTTTGATTGATAGTTTGATGCTAATAAGGCCGGTTTCACACGTCAGTGTCTCCGGTACGTGAGGTGACAGTTTCCTCACGTACCGGAGATACTGACACACGTAGACACATAAAAATCACTGCATCTGTTCAGATGTCAGTGATTTTTTGCGGACCGTGTCTCCGTGTGCCAAACATAGAGACATGTCAGTTTTTGTGGGAGCGCACGTATTACACGGACCCATTAAAGTCAATGGGTCCGTGTAAAACACGTACCGCACACGGTCCGTGTGCAGTCCGTGTGCCATGCAGGGGACAGCGCTACATTAAGCGCTGCCCCCCACTGGTGCTGAATCCGCGATTCATATCTTCCCTGCAGCAGCGTTTGCTGCAGAGAAAATATGAATAATAGTGTTTAAAATAAAGATCTATGTGCCCCCCGCCCTCCCACCCCCTGTGCGCTTTCCCCCCCCTGTGCGCCCTCTTCGCTGTTCTGAAAATACTCACCCGCCTCCCTCGTTGGCTGTTTCTGCTTCCTGTTCTGGCCGCATCTTCTCCTGTATGCAGTCACGTGGGGCCGCTCATTTACAGTAATGAATATGCGACTCCACCTCCCATAGGGGTGGAGCCGCATATTCATTACTGTAATCGGCAGCTCCACGTGACCGCATACAGGAGAAGATGCGGCCAGACCAGGAAGCAGCGACAGCCAACGAGGGAGGCGGGTGAGTATTTTCAGAACAGCGGGGAGAGCGCACAGGGGGGAGGGCGCACAGGGGGTGGGAGGGCGGATGCAAACGCTGCTGCAGGGAAGATATGAATCGCGGATTCAGCACGATGCAGGGGACAGCGCTAAACTTTAGCGCTGTCTCTTGCACGGTGCGTGTGGTACCCAGTGGGCACACGGGCGGCACACGTGTGCCGCACGTGTGCCACACTGATGTGCCACATGAGCACACGGACACACGGACACGGATAACTCCAGTACCAATTTTATACAGTACTGGAATTATCTGGACGTGTGAAACCGGCCTAAAACAGTATATAAATTTCAAGACTTCAAAATGAATGAGGAGTCAAAATGAACTCCTTATGTTTTAGGCAGTGTTGATTGCCATCACAAGTTAAAAAGGCACACACCTTTGGTATCTATGATACAAGACAATTAGTAAAATATGTACAGAGGACACATTTCTTACTCACCAATACCATAATATGTGAAAAAATGCTTGCTGAAAGTGACAACTTTGCTATCATGATTTTCTCCTTATCTTCACTTCGATAGAGTTTAGCCCGTGTTATCAGCACTCTGAAATTCTTCTTTCTCTTCACTTTGTTGTGTTTTGTGCAACCTTCTTTTTCATTGGGTCTCCTAAAAGGGTAGCATATCTTAGATACTGAATGAATGATAAATCATAATTTGTCCTCTAAATCTGTAGATGATTAGGAATAGCTTATATAAGCAGTTGTATTTTGCACTGAGGATTGCATTTAGCAGAGCTCACATAAAATTAGAAATTAATATGTTGCAAAATTCTTTTACGAGTATTTTTAGCAAGAAAATTTTTTTGCAGTGTTTGCTCATTTAATTTTGCAGTTGAAATTGCAGATGAACTATTTTTAAACATCAAGTTCCTTGCCATGGTAAAGAAAAGAAAAAAAGGAATCACAGTGCAACTACAAAATGGAATAATCAGTACCATCATCTATGGGAATGAGAAATAATAATGATCAATAATTAGAACACCACGTTTCTTTAGCGACTACTTTATATTCTGTTACATTTGGAATGATGCAGAGGCACTGTTCCAAGATCTAGCTTGAACAATTTGGAAAAAGACATCCTGTTTCATTTATATATTGTCTATATTAAACATATCTCTTTGCATAATAAGTTTGAGCCTTCCCGTAACCGTATTCAAGATAAACCAGCGTTAAAGGACAAGGAATTAATTCTAAAGCTATGTTTATTAGATAGTACGGGAAGTAGTACATTCCACAACCAGTTAAAGATAAAATCCTTGACTTAGAACTGTGTAAAAATCTAAAGCCCTAGTTGTATTAGGAACACATATTCAATATTGTAAGAATCATGAACATTGTAAAAATATAAATATTACAATATAGCCACAAAAAAAAAATCAAAATCCACTACATAAAGACTATCGTACACAGTTGTACCCCAAAGCATGCTTAAGCACTGCAAGTTATACGCTGGCCAACCCCTTTGCATGTGAGCTATTATGAATGAAATAGAGAGGAGTCCTAAGCTTGGGACTTGCTCTGTTAACCATAGCAAAGAGCAGATACAAAGAACATCTCTCATTCTGAAGATCCAATTATTTCCTGGCACTATAAGAAAAGGCTATTTAATTCTTGCTTCTGTTTCACATTGTACCATACAACTACTGTGAATTTGGATGTCACAAATATGCTTCAATTTTATAATTTAAACCAATTCCTGTTATTAAAGGTACTTATCTTGCAATGCTGCACCCTCTACAGACAACCTGGATCCTGGACCATGGATGCTGTGGGAGATATGAGTGGAGCGCGGTCACTATGCATCTATCTCCTCTGTCATAGCTTATGCGAAAAAAGATGTCTCCAGGTGCAGAGATAGAAAACTATGAGTCACACCAGCACCACCCCACAGTTTTCACCACCCTCAAATGAATTGTATTCAGGTGGTAGAAGCTGTGGGGCAGCACTGATGTCCCTCACTACTTCTATTTCTGCCATCTGCTGATGTTTTTCACAAAAAGGGCTCATAGTCACTTGTGACAAAAACGGACGAGTACAATCCAATAAAAAATCGGGTTGCACTCGGACCAATGTTATTCACTAGGTGACATCTCATTTGCGATTTTTTTCTCAGCCGAAATTGCACTGAGAAAAAAATCGCAGCATGCTGCGGTTTGCTGCGTATCTAGACGAGACTCACCAATGCAAGTCATTGGGTGCGAGAAAAAAAAATTGCACAGCACTCGCACCATATGAGAGCTGTCCGATTTTTACGCACCATTGTCCTTTGAAAAGCCATCAATTCATGTCCAATACAGTAAAATCACACTGAAATGTTAAGAATAGAATAGATATATACACATAGAATACATATATATATATTTAGATATACTAACGTTCAAAAGTTTAGGGTCACTTAGAATTTTCCTTATTTTTGAAAGAAAAGCAAAGTTTTTTCTAATGAAGCTAATATTAAATGATTCAGAAGTACACTCTATACATTGTTTATGTAGTAAATGACTATTCTAGCTGCAAACGTCTGGTTTGTAATGCAATATCTTCATAGGTGTATAGAGGCCCATTTCCAACAACCATCACTCCAGTGTTCTTATGGTACTTTGTGTTTGCTAACTGTGTAAGAAGGCTAATGGATGGTTAGAATATCCTTGAAAACCCTTGTGCAAGTATGTTAGCACAGCTGAAAACAGTTTGGCTGATTAGAGAACCTATAAACTTGACCTTCCTTTGAGTTAGTTGAGAATCTGGAGCATTACATTTGTTGGTTCCATTAAACTCTCAAAATAGCCAGAAAAAAATAACTTTCATGTGAAACTCAACAGTCTATTCTTGATCTTAGAAATGAAGGCTATTCCATGCGAGAAATTGCCAAGAAACTGAAGATTTCCTACAACGGTGTGTACTAATCCCTTCAGAGGAGAACACAAACAGGCTCTAACCAGAGTAGAAAGAGAAGTGGGAGGCCCCACTGCACAACTGAGCAGCAAGACAAGTACATTAGAATCTGTAGTTTGAGAAATTGACGCCTCACAGGTCCTCAACTGGTAGCTTCATTAAACAGTACACGCAAAATGCCAGTGTTAATGTCTACAGTGAAGAGGCAACTCCGGGATGCTGACCTTCAGGGCAGAGTGGCAAAGAAAAAGCCATATCTGAGACTGGCTAATAAAAGGAAAAGATTGATATGGTCAAAATAACACAGACTTTGGACAGATGAAGATTGGAAAAAAGTGTTATGGACAGATGAATCCAAGTTAGAGGTGTTTGGATCACACAGAAGGAAATTTTTTTTACCATAAATCAAATTTTATGGAAAAATTTGGCATTGCTCGCAAATTTGAATTTCAGAAACCTGATTATCTCTATTTAGATAACTGAACTTACCCTAGAAAAACTGCTGTACATGCAATTTTTTGCAATTTGTAATATACGTGAAATTATAAACAGATGTCTATGAGTCTGCCAGTTTTAACCCCTTTCTACCATTGAACATACTATTCCATCCATGTGGGGTGGGCCCTACTTACCAAGGATGGAATAGTACGTCCAGCGCGATCAGCCGCGCTCCCGGGGGGAGCGCGGCTGATCGCAGCCGGGTGTCAGCTGACTGACCGCCCCGGCACATTAACCCCTGGCACACTGCATTCAAACATGATCGCAGTGTTCCGGCAGTAAAGGGAAGCATTGCACAGGGAGAGGGCTCCCTACGTGCTTCCCTGAGACCCTCGGAGCAACGCGATGTGGTCACGCTGCTCCAAGGGTCTCCTACCTTCTTCTCCCTGCAGGCCCCGGATCCAAAATGGCCAAGGGGCTGCATCCGGGTCCTGCAGGGATGTGGCTTACCAGCGCCTGCTCAGAGCAGGCGCTGGGAAGCCTCACTGCTGTGCATGTCAGATCGCTGATCTGACACAGTGCACAGCAAAATGTCAGATCAGCGATCTGTCACTTTACTGTGATGTCCCCTCTGGGGCAAAGTAAAAAAAAGAAAAGTCCTAAATAAATGATAATAATATAAAAATATTGTTTTAATAAATACATTCCTTTATCTAAATAAAAAAACAATAAAAGTACACATATTTAATATTGCCTCGTCTGTAATGACCTGACCTATAAGGCTATGTGTACACGTTGCGGAATAGGCTTAGGAATTTCTGGTGCGGATTCTGCCTCTCCTGGCAGAAAATGCACCTGCAGATTTGTCACGCTTCTTGTGCGGTTCCGCAGCGTTTTTTGTGCGTTTTTGCTGCGGTTTTCTTGCGGATTTGCTGCGTTTTTTACCCCTGCAGTTTTCTATAATGGAATGGGTACAAAAACACTGCAGATTCACAAAAAAGAAGTGACATGCTACTTCTTTTAAACAGCAGCGTTTCCGCAGCGGATTTTCGGCAAAGTGTGCACAGCGTTTTTTTTTCTCATTGATTTACATTGTACTGTAAATCAATTGCGGATCTGCAGTGTTTCTGCACCTCAAAAAACGCTGCGGATCCGCAGAGAATCTGCAATGTGTGCACATACCCTAAAACTGTCCCACTAGTTAACCCTTTCAGTGAACACCGTAAAAAAAAGGCAAAAAACAATGCTTTATTATCATACCGCCGAACAAAAAGTGGAATAACATGCGATCCAAAAGACAGATATAAATAACCATGGTACCGCTGAAAACGTCATCTTGTCCCGCAAAAAATTAGCTGCCATACAGCATCATCAGCAAAAAAAAAAAAAATTTATAGTCCTCAGAATAAAGCGACGCAAAAATAAGTATTTTTTCTATAAAATAGTTTTTATCGTATAAAAGCGCCAAAACATAAAAAAAAGATACAAATGAGGTATCGCTGTAATCGTACTGACCCGAATAATAAAACTGCTTTATCCATTTTACCAAACGCAGAACAGTATAAATGCCCCCCCCCCCAAAAAAAAAAAAAAGAATTTCATGAATAGCTGGTTTTTGGTCATTCTGCCTCACAAAAAATGGAATTACAAAATGACACATGCCCGAAAATGCTACCAATAAAAATGTCAACTCTTCCTGCAAAAAATAAGACCTCACATGACTCTGTGGACCAAAATATGGAAAAATTATAGCTCTCAAAATGTGGAGACGCAAAAACTATTTTTTGCAATAAAAAGCGTCTTTTAGTGTGTGACGGTTGCCAATCATAAAAATCCACTAGAAACCCACCATAAATAGTAAATCAACCCCCCCTTCATCACCCCCTTAGTTAGGGAAAAATAAAAAAAATAAAAAAATGTATTTATTTCCATTTTCCCATTAGGGTTAGGGTTAGGGTTAAGGCTAGGATTAGGGTTAGGGCTAGGGTTAGGGCTAGGGTTAGGGCTAGGGTTAGAGATAGGGCTAGGGTTAGGGTTTGGGCTAGGGTTAGGGCTACAGTTAGGGTTGGGGCTAAAGTTAGGGTTAGGGTTGGGGCTAAAGTTAGGGTTAGGGTTGGGGCTAAAGTTACAGTTAGGGTTTGGATTACATTTACAGTTGGGAATAGGGTTGGGATAAGGGTTAGGGGTGTGTCAGGGTTAAGGGTGTGGTTAGGGTTACCATTGAGATTAGGGTTAGGGGTGTGTTTGGATAGGGTTTCAGTTATAATAGGGGGGTTTCCACTGTTTAGGCACATCAGGGGCTCTCCAAACGTGACATGGTGTCCGATATTAATTCCTGCCAATTCTGCATTGAAAAAGTAAAACAGTGCTCCTTCCCTCCCGTGCGCCCAAACAGGGGTTTACCCCAACATATGGGGTATCAGCGTACTCAGGACACATTGGACAACAACTTTTGGGGTCCAATTTCTCCTGTTACCCTTGGGAAAATACAAAACTGGGGGCTGAATCTTTTTTATTTTCACGGCTCTGCATTATAAACTGTAGTGAAACACTTGGGGGTTCAAAGTTCTCACAACACATCTAGATAAGTTCCTTGGGGGGTCTAGTTTCCAATATAGGGTCACTTGTGGGGGATTTCTGATGTTTAATTACATTAGGGGCACTACAAATGCAACGTAATGCCTGCAGAGCAATCCATGGAAGTCTGCATTCCAAATGGCGCTCCTTCCTTTCCGAACCCTTCCATGCGCCCAAACGGTGGTTTTCCCCACATATTGAGTATCAGCGTACTCAGGACAAATTGGACAACGACTTTTGTGGTCCAATTTCTCCTGTTACCCATGGGAAAATACAAAACTGGGGGGCTAAAAATAAGTTTTGTGGAAAAAAAAAGAATTTTTATTTTCATGGCTCTGCGTTATAATCTGTAGTGAAACACTTGGGGCTTCAAAACTCTCACAACACATCTAGATGAGTTCCGTAGGTTGTCTACTTTCCAAAATGGTGTCAATTGTGGGGTTTCAATGTTTAGGCACATCAGTGGCTCTCTAAACGCAACATGGCGTCCCATCTCAATTCCAGTCAATTTTGCATTGAAAAGTCAAATGGCACTCCTTCCCTTCTGAGCTCTGCCAAGCGCACAAACAGTGGTTTACCCCCACATATGGGGTATCAACGTACTCAGAACAAATTGTACAACAACTTTTGGGGTAAAATTTCTTCTCTTACCTGTAGGAAAATAAAAAGTTGGGGGCGAAAAGATCATTTTTGTGAAAAAATATGATTTTTTATTTTTACGGCTCTGCATTATAAACTTCTGTGAATCACTTAATGGGTCAAAGTGCTCACAACACATCTAGATAAGTTCCTTAGGGGGTCTACTTTCCTAAATGGTGTCACTTATGCGGTGTTTCAATGTTTAGGCACATCAGGGGCTCTCCAAACACAACATGGCGTCCCATCTCAATTCCAGTCAATTTTGCATTGAAAAGTCATATGGGGTATCAGCATACTCAGGACAAATTGTACAACAACTTTTTGGGTCCATTTTCTCCCATTACCCTTGGTAAAATAAAACAAATTGGAGCTGAAATAAATTTTTGGGGAAAAAAAGTAAAATGTTCATTTTTATTTAAACATTCCAAAACTTTCTGTGAAACACCTGAAGGGTTAATAAACTTCTTGAATGTGGTTTTGAGCACCTTGAGGGTTGCAGGTTTTAGAATGGTGTCACACTTGGTTTTCTTTCATATAGACCCCTCAAAATGACTTCAAATGAGATATGGTCCCTAAAAAAAATGGTGTTGTAAAAATGAGAAATTGCTGGTCAACTTTTAACCTTTATTAACTCCCTAACAAAAAAAAATTTGGTTCCAAAATTGTGCTGATGTAAAGGAGACATGTGGGAAATGTTACTTATTAAATATTTTTGTGTGACATATCTTTGCCAAATTTCCATTTTTTTCCACAAATAAATGCAGGTAATATCAAAGAAATTTTACCACTGTCATGAAGTACCATATGTCATGAGAAAAGAGTGTGAGAATCACCGAGATCCATTGAAGCGTTCTAGAGTTATAACCTCATAAAGGGACAGTGGTCAGAATTGTAAAATTGGCCCGGTCATTAACGTGCAAACCACCCTTGGGGGTAAAGGGGTTAAACCTGTGCAAGTTTCATCCTATGAACTGTCCTAGACTGTTCTGTAGCAAATACTTAAAGTGGATACAAAAATTATAAACACCCCTGCTAAAATGCCATTTTTTTATCATGTAAAAATATGAAACCGAGAACAATCATTTTAGGACAAGTAATGAGTGGAGGCTCGTTTCTTACTAGATTAGTTGACGTTTTTATTTGTATTATTTGGAATACATACAATTTTTTATTTGCTTTTAAAGGTAATCTCACATTTTTACTATGCTTTATAATAAGCACATAAGTTGAGATTTCAGTATAAGTTTTAAAAAAAATTGAATTTTAGATGGAGCCATAATTGAATGTAATGCTCAGAAAGAGATTCTCTGTCTCTCTGACGTATGTTCCAGCTCTGTCTTATCCTTATAGACATGCATAAAAACGTTGTCGACCATGCTGTTGCGCATGCCTATAAATTTTCAAAATGACTTGGCACTCAAGACTTTTGGAAAAACGGTGTATTCATTTATAATGCATCCAGACAATAAATTGTTGAACGTTTTTGGTCCAAAACCAAACCTTCATCAGAACAATCTGGTTCCGACCGGCAAGCAGTGCATACCCTTGGCGACTACCTGTCGCACCTCATGGACACACAGTCCTTTTATGCAAACGGACCCAGAGCACCAGGCACCTAATTCTTCCCCTGAGACACTATTATTTGAGGAGAAAAAATTCACACTACTGAACTGATGAAGGTCCGTTTTTTTAAGTTCAACAATTTATTGTCTGGATGCATTATAAATGAAAACACCTTTTTTTCAAAAATTTTTAAGTGCCAAGTCATTTTGAGCATTGATACGATGGGCTGGACGCCCTACTTGAGCACCTACAATTGACCAACACAGAGTGCCATGTTTTTTTCTTGTGGCACATGCCTATAAAGACGGATATTAACATAACAGTAGAAAAAGATGTAGGCTCATATCCAAATGTTATACATTGATCTACTGTGACTAAGCAAAATTTACAAAACTTAACATAAGGGTTTTTATTTAACATTTTGATTAGAATGTAAAATAAGCCCACTGCCAAATCATGGTTAGCCTTTCAGTAGTTCGCAAACGTGCAAATTCTTTGGCTGAGACCCCATATAATGTGAGTGTTATTAATATCTGTTTAGTTAGTATTATTGCTGTGTTGCTGCCATTTTTGTTGTGCCTTTGGGGTGTTGCAACCAAGAACTGTGGAGCCTTCACCTTGCATGGGTGCTGTAGAGGACTTGTATCACTTCACTTATTGTCACAACATTGCAGCAGTGGTTATCACCATGCAGTGCTACAGCTGGCAGGTAGGGACCCACTGCAACAATCACTGTGATGTGACAATGAGATCTGATCAAAATGATTTTTAAGAACTTTGTGTTCAGTAGATTAGTATTTGGATGTACTGTATATGTCTTATTTACAGTTATGCTGCAAAGACAAATACCACGGGAAAAGAGGGCAGATATTTAACATGTCTGCCTCATTATGGTGAATAATCAAAGCTATGTCTCTGTCTGAGTCACATTTTTGAGGATATGCTTAGTGTATAGCATAGGATTGTGGAAGTTCTTACCGCTCTCATGCTGCTAAACATCTTCATGAAGCTTTGGCTATTGACAGTGATGCCTTGGTTGTTAACCCCTTCAAGACCCAGCCTATTTTGACCTTAAAGACCTTGCCGTTTTTTGCAATTCTGACCAGTGTCCCTTTATGAGGTAATAACTCAGGAACGCTTCAACGGATCCTAGCGGTTCTGAGATTGTTTTTTCGTGACATATTGGGCTTCATGTTAGTGGTAAATTTAGGTCAATAAATTCTGCATTTATTTGTGATAAACACGGAAATTTGGCGAAAATTTTGAAAATTTCGCAATTTTCACATTTTGAATTTTTATTCTGTTAAACCAGAGAGATATGTGACACAAAATAGTTAATAAATAACATTTCCCACATGTTTACTTTACATCAGCACAATTTTGGAAACAAAATTTTTTTTTGTTACGAAGTTATAAGGGTTAAAATTCGACCAGCGATTTGTCATTTTTACAACGAAATTTACAAAACCATTTTTTTTAGGGACCACCTCACATTTGAAGTCAGTTTGAGGGGTCTATATGGCTGAAAATACCCAACAGTGACACCATTCTAAAAACTGCACCCCTCAAGGTACTCAAAACCACATTCAAGAAGTTTATTAACCCTTCAGGTGCTTCACAGCAGCAGAAGCAACATGGAAGGAAAAAATGAACATTTAACTTTTTAGTCACAAAAATTATCTTTTAGCAACAATTTTTTTATTTTCCCAATGGTAAAAGGAGAAACTGAACCACGAACGTTGTTGTCCAATTTGTCCTGAGTACGCTGATACCTCATATGTGGGGGTAAACCACTGTTTTGGCGCACGGCAGGGCTTGGAAGGGAAGGAGCGCCATTTGACTTTTTGAATCAAAAATTGGCTCCACTCTTTAGCGGACACCATGTCACGTTTGGAGAGCCCCCGTGTGCCTAAAAATTGGAGCTCCCCCACAAGTGACCCCATTTTGGAAACTAGACGCCCCAAGGAACTTATCTAGATGCATAGTGAGCACTTTGAACCCCCAGGTGCTTCACAAATTGATCCGTAAAAATGAAAAAGTACTTTTTTTTCACAAAAAAATTCTTTTAGCCTCAATTTTTTAATTTTCACATGGGCAATAGGATAAAATGGATCCTAAAATGTGTTGGGCAATTTCTCCTGAGTACACCAATACCTCACATGTGGAGGTAAACCACTGTTTGGGCACATGGTAAGGCTCGGAAGGGAAGGAGCGCCATTTGACTTTTTGAATGAAAAATTATTTCCATCGTTAGCGGACACCATGTCGCGTTTGGAGAGCTCCTGTGTGCCTAAACATTGGCGCTCCCCCACAAGTGACCCCATTTTGGAAACTAGACCCCCCAAGGAACTAATTTAGATGCCTAGTGAGCACTTTAAACCCTCAGGTGCTTCACAAATTGATCTGTAAAAATGAAAAAGTAATTTTTTTTCACAAAAAAATTCTTTTCGCCTCAATTTTCTCATTTTCACATGGGCAGTAGGATAAAATGGATCATAAAATTTGTTGGGCAATTTCTCCCGAGTACGCCGATACCTCATATGTGGGGGTAAACCACTGTTTGGGCACTCGGCAGGGCTCGGAAGAGAAGGCGTGCCATTTGACTTTTTGAATGGAAAATTAGCTCCAATTGTTAGCGGACACCATGTCGCGTTTGGAGAGCCCCTGTGTGCCTAAACATTGGAGCTCCCCCACAAGTGACCCCATTTTGGAAACTAGACCCCCCAAGGAACTTATCTAGATGCATATTGAGCACTTTAAACCCCCAGGTGCTTCACAGAAGTTTATAACGCAGAGCCATGAAAATAAAAAATAATTTTTCTTTCCTCAAAAATGATTTTTTAGCCTGGAATTTCCTATTTTGCCAAGGATAATAGGAGAAATTGGACCCCAAATATTGTTGTCCAGTTTGTCCTGAGTACGCTGATACCCCATATGTGGGGGTAAACCACTGTTTGGGCGCACGGCAGGGCTCGGAAGGGATGGCACGCCATTTGGCTTTTTAAATGGAAAATTAGCTCCAATCATTAGCGGACACCATGTCACGTTTGGAGAGCCCCTGTGTGCCTAAACATTGGAGATCCCCCAGAAATGACACCATTTTAGAAACTAGACCCCCAAAGGAACTAATCTAGATGTGTGGTGAGGACTTTGAACCCCCAAGTGCTTCACAGAAGTTTATAACGCAGAGCCATGAAAAAAAAAAAAAAAATTATTTTCTCAAAAATGATCTTTTAGCCTGCAATTTTTTATTTTCCCAAGGGTAACAGGAGAAATTTGACCCCAAAAGTTGTTGTCCAGTTTCTCCTGAGTACGCTGATACCCCATATGTGGGGGTAAATCACTGTTTGGGCACATGCCGGGGCTCGGAAGTGAAGTAGTGACGTTTTGAAATGCAGACTTTGATGGAATGCTCTGTGGGCGTCACGTTGCGTTTGCAGAGCCCCTGATGTGGCTTAACAGTAGAAACCCCCCACAAGTGACCCCATTTTGGAAACTAGACCCCCAAAGGAACTTATCTAGATGTGTGGTGAGCACTTTGAACCCCCAAGTGCTTCATAGAAGTTTATAATGCAGAGCCGTGAAAATAATAAATACGTTTTCTTTCCTCAAAAATAATTATTTAGCCCAGAATTTTTTAATTTTCCCAAGGGTAACAGGAGAAATTTGACCCCAATATTTGTTGTCCAGTTTCTCCTGAGTACGGTGATACCCCATATGTGGGGGTAAACTACTGTTTGGGCACATGCCGGGGCTTGGAATTGAAGTAGTGACGTTTTGAAATGCAGACTTTGATGGAATGCTCTGCGGGCGTCACGTTGCGTTTGCAGAGCCACTGATGTGCCTAAACAGTAGAAACCCCCCACAAGTGACCCCATTTTGGAAACTAGACCCTGAAAGGAACTTATCTAGATGTGTGGTGAGCACTTTGAACCCCCAAGTGCTTCATAGAAGTTTATAATGCAGAGCCGTGAAAATAATAAATACGTTTTCTTTCCTCAAAAATAATTATTTAGCCCAGAATTTTTTATTTTCCCAAGGGTTACAGGAGAAATTGGACCCCAAAAGTTGTTGTCCAGTTTCTCCTGAGTACGCTGATACCCCATATGTGGGGGTAAACCACTGTTTGGGCACACGTCGGGGCTCAGAAGGGAAGTAGTGACTTTTGAAATGCAGACTTTGATGGAATGGTCTGCGGGTGTCACGTTGCGTTTGCAGAGCCCCTGGTGTGCCTAAACAGTAGAAACCCCCCACAAGTGACCCCATTTTAGAAACTAGACCCCCCAAGGAACTTATCTAGATATGTGGTGAGCACTTTGAACCCCCAAGTGCTTCACAGACGTTTACAACGCAGAGCCGTGAAAATAAAAAATCATTTTTCTTTCCTCAAAAATTATGTTTTAGCAAGCATTTTTTTAGATTCACAAGGGTAACAGGAGAAATTGGACCCCAGTAATTGTTGCACAGTTTGTCCTGAGTATGCTGGTACCCCATATGTGGGGGTAAACCACTGTTTGGGCACACGTCAGGGCTCGGAAGTGAGGGAGCACCATTTGACTTTTTGAATACGAGATTGGCTGGAATCAATGGTGGCGCCATGTTGCGTTTGGAGACCCCTGATGTGCCTAAACAGTGGTAACCCCTCAATTCTACCTCCAACACTAACCCCAACACACCCCTAACCCTAATCCCAACTGTAGCCATAATCCTAATCACAACCCTAACCCCAACACACCCCTAACCACAACACTAACCCCAACACACCCCTAACCCTAACCACAACCCTAATTCCAACCCTAACCCTAAGGCTATGTGCCCACGTTGCGGATTCGTGTGAGATATTTCCGCACCATTTTTGAAAAATCTGCGGGTAAAAGGCACTGTGTTTTACCTGCGGATTTTCCGCGGATTTCCAGTGTTTTTTGTGCGGATTTCACCTGCGGATTCCTATTGAGGAACAGGTGTAAAACGCTGCGGAATCCGCACAAAGAATTGACATGCTGCGGAAAATACAACGCAGCGTTTCCGCGTGGTATTTTCTGCACCATGGGCACAGCGGATTTGGTTTTTCGTATGTTTACATGGTACTGTAAACCTGATGGAACACTGCTGCGAATCCGCAGCCAAATCCGCACCGTGTGCACATAGCCTAATTCTAAAGGTATGTGCACACGCTGCGGAAAACGCTGCGGATCCGCAGCAGTTTCCCATGAGTGTACAGTTCAATGTAAACCTATGGGAAACAAAAATCGCTGTACACATGCTGCGGAAAAACTGCACGGAAACGCAGCGGTTTACATTCCGCAGCATGTCACTTCTTTGTGCGGATTCCGCAGCGGTTTTACAACTGCTCCAATAGAAAATCGCAATTGTAAAACCGCAGTGAAATGCGCAGAAAAAAACGCGGTAAATCCGCCATAAATCCGCAGCGGTTTAGCACTGCGGATTTATCAAATCCGCAGCGGAAAAATCCGCAGAGGACCAGAATACGTGTGCACATTCCTAACCCTAACCCTAGCCCTAACCCTAGCCCTAACCCTAACCCTACCCCTAACCCTACCCCTAACCCTACCCCTACCCCTAACCCTACCCCTAACCCTACCCCTAACCCTACCCCTAACCCTACCCCTACCCCTAACCCTAACCCTACCCCTAACCCTAACCCTATTCTAACAGTGGAAAAAAAAAAAATTCTTTATTTTTTTATTGTCCCTACCTATGGGGGTGACAAAGGGGGGGGGTCATTTATTATTTTTTTTATTTTGATCACTGAGATAGATTATATCTCAGTGATCAAAATGCACTTTGGAACGAATCTGCCGGCCGGCAGATTCGGCGGGCGCACTGCGCATGCGCCCGCCATTTTGGAAGATGGCGGCGCCCGGGAGAAGACGGACGGGACCACGGCTGGATCGGTAAGTATGATAGGGTGGGGGGGGACCACGGGGGGGGGGATCGGAGCACGGGGGGGGAATCGGAGCGCGGGAGGGGTGGAACGGAGCGCGGGGGGCGTGGAACGGAGCACGGGGGGGCTGGAATGGAGCACGGGGGGGTGGAACGGAGCACGGGGGGGGGTGGATCGGAGTGCAGGGGGGGTGATTGGAGCACGGGGGGGTGATTGGAGCACGGGGGGAGCGGGCACGAGCACGGGGGGGAGCGGAGCACTGGACGGAGGGGAGCCGGAGCAGTGTACCGGCCAGATCGGGGGGGTGGGGGGGCGATCGGAGGGGTGGGGTGGGGGCACACTAGTATTTCCAGCCATGGCCGATGATATTTCAGCATCGGCCATGGCTGGATTGTAATATTTCACCCGTTATAATGGGTGAAATATTACAAATCGCTCTGATTGGCAGTTTCACTTTCAACAGCCAATCAGAGCGATCGTAGCCACGAGGGGGGGAGCGGAGCACTGGACGGAGGGGAGCCGGAGCAGTGTACCGGCCAGATCGGGGGGGTGGGGGGGCGATCGGAGGGGTGGGGTGGGGGCACACTAGTATTTCCAGCCATGGCCGATGATATTTCAGCATCGGCCATGGCTGGATTGTAATATTTCACCCGTTATAATGGGTGAAATATTACAAATCGCTCTGATTGGCAGTTTCACTTTCAACAGCCAATCAGAGCGATCGTAGCCACGAGGGGGTGAAGCCACCCCCCCTGGGCTAAACTACCACTCCCCCTGTCCCTGCAGATCGGGTGAAATGGGAGTTAACCCTTTCACCCGGTCTGCAGGGACGCGATCTTTCCATGACGCCGCATAGGCGTCATGGGTCGGAATGGCACCGACTTTCATGACGCCTACGTGGCGTCATGGGTCGGGAAGGGGTTAAACAACCACGAATAGTGCTAGCACCAATTGTGGCAACTGCAGCAGACTGTCATCTATAATAAACAGCTAACGCTCACTTTATCCTAGTATATGGGGGTACTTTACACTTATTTATCAGCACTGTACAATGATGATGCTGATAAATAAGAAGGCTTATTGTCGGCTGTAAAAAGATGTACATTAAGGGATTAACTGAAAATTTGGTCTATACCCCTAATAAAAATCTGATTATGGACAAGTCCCAGGTCTTACGCACGGGTAGATTAAAATGTTTTCAGTACCCACCCAGGACAAGGTCCAGCAATGGCATAAAGGCCTGACATACTTTCTAATAAAAAAAAAAGGGTACAACTTTTATGTTGACAATTTTTGTAAAATTGTATACCCTTGGTAACTGCCTGTGAGGAAAAAAAGTAACATTTCATCATTATGGTGCTGTCAAAAAGTATAGGAACTGATATAAAAAGCCGTCAACCTATTTTAATGTATAAATGCCAATGCATAATAATTATGATGTACAGGAAGGTTTGGAACGAGAGTCCTTACCTGGAAAACTAGAAGATGGTCATGAAAATTAATTTTTTTTCCAAGACATGGGTGAGGACACTAGGACAATAAGTTCTGGAAAAGCCAGACGTATTATTTTGGGGAATGTGTCCCCTCCTAAATGCCAGAAACTGTTCATAATAGACTCAAAAAAAGATGCCTCTTAAAAGTTTAGGCATTACATATGGCACAGGGTTTCAAAGTGATACATGCCCAGAGAAGCCATGGCTGTATATCAACAAATATTTGTCAGTATACATTATGTCCCTAGATAATAATACTTACATTTGCACTTCTGTTTTGGCTCTTTATATTATTTTCTAACTAATTTATTCTTACATTTTACCCCATTTCTAGGGATTCTATTGACCACTTATTATCTTGATATTAGCAAATTGAGCACAAAATATTAATAATATATACCTAATATTCCTATTAGGTATATACTCACCCTCGGACGCGCCCTGCTTCTTTCCGGCAGCCTTCCTTCCTAAGAATCAGCGCTTGCAGGACCTTGCGTGACGTCGCGGTGACGTCGCGGCTTGTGATTGGTCGCGCGAGCGGTCACATGGGCGGCCGCGCGACCAATCACAAGCCGCGACGTCACCGCAAGGTCCTGCAAGCGCTGATTCGAAGGAAGGAAGGTTCCCGGTTAGTACCAGGGCGCCTCAGAGGGTAAGTATAGCGATATTTTTTATTTTAATTCTTTATTTTACAATAAATATGGATTCCGATACCGATTTCCGATATTGCAAACATATTGGAACTCGGGATCGGAATTCCGATACCACATTCAGAAGATCGCCGACTTCATGGCCGACCCCACACAGGGGTCGGGTCGGGTTTCATGAAACCCGACTTTGCCAAAAGTCGGCAACTTCTGAAAGTGGCCGACCCGTTTCGCTCAACCCTAGTTATAACTTAACATAATGCTGCAGACTGGATCACACTTTACTACTGTGTGATCTTGTGTACAACAAGGGGGCGCTGCAGACAGGAGAAAGGAATGAGAAAGCATCCATACTGACAGCATCTGTGTGTGCAGTGCGTTTGTTTGACTCCTGTAGGGTTGTGAACATGTGAAGGTCCAGTGATTCAGTTGTCAGTGATCACTCTGAGAAAGTGAACCCTGTAAATCAAGCTAAAGGGAAGTGTGTAGCATGTTATTAATGGCAAATATTTGAACTGAGGCTGGTTTTACATTTGCGTTTTTTGCCGCTGCGTTTTAGCGCAAAAAACCGCATGCGTTTTTTTTCTATACTTAACATTAAAAATGCATGCGTTTTTTTGCATGCGTTTTGCCGCGTTTTGACAATGCATTCATCATTTCTATGCTTGCATTTTGTTGCGGAAATGCAACCTGTAGTAATTTCTAGCTGCGCTTTTTTGCCGCAAAAAAAGCATGCGTTTTTTTGCCGCAAAAAAACGCATTGCTGTCCATGTAAACGCATGCGTTTTTAAGCACATGCGTTTGCATGCATTTTTAAATGCATGTGTTTCAATAGAAAAACACCAGAATACACACTGATAAGCCACCCCCAAACCCTAACCCTAACCCTATGAATCCTAACCCTAACCCTAACCCTAGGGATCCTAACACTAACCCTAACCCTAGGGTTAGGGTTAGGATCCTTAGTAACCCTAGGGATCCTAACCCTAAGGGTTAGGATCCCTAAGGTTAGGGTTAGGGTTAGGATCCCTAGGGTTAGGGTTAGGGTTAGGATCCCTAGGGTTAGGGTTAGGATCCCTAGGGTTAGGGTTAGGGTTACTATCCCTAGGGTTAGGGTTAGGGTTAGGATCCCTAGGGTTAGGGTTAGGGTTAGAATCCCTAGGGTTAGGGTTAGGATCCCTAGGGTTACTAGGGATCCTAACCCTAACCCTATCCCTAGGGATCCTAACCCTAACCCTAACCCTAGCTATTTCTGTTTATAGTGGGTTTTCTAGTTGTTTTTGATGATTGGCATCTGTCACACACTTCTCATCATGCGTTTCAAAAACGCAAACACGGTAAAAAACGCATGTAAACACGTCAAAACGCCGTGATTTTTTAACACATGCACGCATGCGTCTAAAAAACGCAGCGTTTTAACGCGTTTACATGCATTTTTTGCACCACATGCATTTGCGTTAAAAACGCTGCGTTTTTTAACACAAATGTGAAACTAGCCTGAGACCTTGGCCACATAAAGGTTGCACCAAGGGAACCTCATTTTCATATGAAATAAAACAATTTTCTGTCAAACTAAAGAAAATGTATAATGCAAGTATGGATTTTACAGAGACTGTGTAGATCTCTCTTCTCTGTGGCAGCTGTGTAGATACGCACAGGCACAGTGTTTCCACATCAAAACAGAATAAAGTGCACTATCCTTCATGAACTTTGCAACTCAAAAATTAAAATAACCTTTCTTCTCCACAAATCAAAAGCAAAACATATTTTATCTGGGTAAGGCAAAGAAAATGGTCTCATCAACTTAATATTACATGCACTTTTCAGTCTTTAGCATAGGCTCAGCACAAGTTGCTAACTTAACACTGCTGCCTATTATTTTGCCTTTGAGACCCACACTGTAGTATGGGAACAACTTTCTCACCCAGGCTCTTTAGATGTCTTCTAAATCCTGGACCTAAAATCTAGTCAAATAAAAATCCTCTGAGTAACGTAGTGCTGTTAGTACAGACTTTACATTACCGAGGCTAGCCGCCTTAGTGACACATACCTGCCATCTGGAACCGTACCTCCTGCTTTCTTACAAGGCTAAGTCACCTATTTGACTGTACAGGTAGTTAAAATTGTGTTTTCTTGTTAACAGGCTCCCTTTGACATATAGCACGTAAAATTTGCAATTGTTCATGTTTTTTTAATAATTAGCTTAATTTTACTGCCAAAAGAATGTTCAACATGTGACCAAAAAATTCAGTCACAAAATTTCTTGGATGTGTGAAACATTCACATAGTTATTCCTGGAAGAATTTACACATACCACGTTTGTAAAGTCTAGCAGAGTTCTTTAGACCCAAACTGGGTTCCTAAATAATTAGTCTGAGGTTATGAAATTGGTATAGTTAGAAAGCATAAAAATTTCCATTTTGCAATTGACTTGCTTTCTATCTCTTGTCATTCTCCTACTAACAGTGCTTTTGTGCTACATTATTTACAGTTCATTGCAAAAGTGACCATCCATCAGAGAGATGCAGCTACATTTACTACTACATGTAGCTACATTTCAGGTTGAGTTAATGCTTAAGGTCCCAGTCACCTCCTACCAAACTATTAATTCTTTTAACGCAGTTAGACAGCGGTTCACCTTCCCATCCATGTCAGCTCCTGATCCAGAGCTGCTGTTATCAGTTGTGAAAAATCAAAAGACCACATTACCCACTTATTACAGCTTCCAGAGCATCTCTCCTAATTACAGTTCACATTTCACTTACCAAGTCATGTGCTTGTTCAAAGGACCGCTTACGTCTTTGGGAAAATATAATAATTGCAGTCTAGCCTTCAGAACAAATCACTGGCTGTTCTGAACATGTTACAATAGCATGATAATCTAAGAGGAAGGACATGATCCTGAAATGGAACTGTCATGCAAGGAGGTATGCCACTCACTCCAGCAACAAGGAAGAGGCTGGAAACTGTTAGTTGCTGAAGACACACATTGATAAAAATCAATTAAGGGCTTAAACAAGAAAAACAACAAGGACAGATCTCAAAATCCTGCGTCTGTTCACACAACCCCTATGGTAATTTAAATAAATGTTTCTATCTATAGGGGGGTTCTGTGTACACATTAATACAGCTGCTATTGAACCCATTAATCTTTTGGCAGGTAGTGATTTTAAATAGTTGCAATAGTCAGCTATTTATTTTTATGCTTAAATGGAAACAAGATTTTGGGAATTCTTTGAGAAAATGGGAGTTCTGATCTCATGTAAATATCCATGGGCCAGAGATTGTAATGATTTTTAATGTGTACTTTTAAATACAAGAATATCAAATAAATATGCTGATTTGTTCTACGCATTCAGTGCAAAAACAATCAAAAATATTAATTGAATGTATATTAATAAGACAATAGATAATTAGATTTATATGCTCATTACAATCTGGCTCCTCTTGTCTCAAGAGCCTTAGTGTCAGGGAAAGTAGTAAAGCTGCTCAGCAGGAGTTATATCATGATCAGTTCAAAAATAAACCCATGCATTCCTGTCGAGTCTCCTTTATTTATTGACTTTTCAGGTGGCGCAGAGAATATATTTTAGCATGGACTCTGTATTTCCTTTCACATTGCTTAGTATAATTTACAAAAAAATAATTGACTTGTCTATTAAGCAAAATCATATTTTCATTAGGAATTTATTATTAAACTTTATGTGCTGTTTTTTACTCTTTGCTTCTTATACTTCACACTGGAAACCCTTACACTCAGGTGACTATCGTTTTCCTAATAAAACAGATATCTACAAACCCCAACATTCTAAAATGGGAAAGTATTATTTTACCTCTTACCTTTTATCTTATTTTCTATTACAAAAAAAGACTCAAATATTACATGGACCCCTCTGTGATGTAATTGTTGTGGTGAAGGTATCACCTAGTTACATAAATTCAATAAACAAAGAAGAAGTAATATGTCAATTCTCAGGGTTAAAATACAGATATATTGAACAGATACTGTATTAATAAAATGCATACATAAATATTCCCACTTCTACAATTTATATAGCACCTGCATATTAGTAAATCCAGTCCAGATATAAATGTTTAACTAAATAATATTTATATAAAATCACAGCAAAAAATTAATATAAACAATCCCAATGTTTGGTATAATGATGAATGTTCCTTCCTATAAAAAAGAAGGTGTAAGTCCACCATTAAAAAATATTTGGAAATGATCTGCATCCACTATGGGTTACTCACGGTTTGTGGTTTCACCTGGGATGCTTGTGAAACAGCTGTAATTATCCCATAGAATGTAAGTCCGCAAGGACAGGGTCCTCTCCCCTCTGTACCAGTCTGTCATTGTAAACTTGTTTACTGTAAACGATATCTATAACTCTGTATGTGACCCCATTCTCATGTACAGCACCATGGAATTAATGGTGCTATATATATAAATAATAATAATAATTAAATATGATTTTACTAGATGTTGCTTGTGAAAAAGGTATGAATCACCAGAAAATCATTTAAATCCACATTTAAATCACTTGTTGGCAATTGATTAAAGAATAGTCTGCATCCGCTTTGGGTTACTCACAGTTTGTGGTTTCCGTGCATGAAATAGGTCATAGGTTGTAATTCCACACAAATGTTAATAAACATCGATATAACATTTTGATTCAAGGATCATGAAGTAGGGTGGATGATAACATATAATGTCAAATGCTTTTTGAAGTACTAGTCCATTTTTTTGTCAAAAACCACTTATTTTTCAAAACCGAAACTTCAAACGGTGAAAAATGCAAACACTATTTCTTAATCAATCCATCATCAACGAGTGATGCACTTCATTGGCACTGGAGGAGAAAGATGATGAAAACCACACAGCAGAGAGGACTGTAAGCTAATAAAATCATAGAATTAAAGAATGTTAGAGTTTGAAGGGATCTCAAGGGTCATCGTGTCCAAACCCCTGCTCATTGCAGGAGTCACTAACCCATCTCAAACAGATGTCTGTCCAGCCTCTGAAGACTTCCATTGAAATAGAACTCACCTCCTCTCGTGGCAGCCTGTTCCACTCATTGGTCATTATGAAGTCCTCATACACCTTAGTAGGGTGTGCAATGAGACATGCAGCTAAACCCCCTGTCTTCTTAGTCTTCTTAAAGAAAAAGAGGCTGTAAAGTTGTAACATTTTATTGCTTGTGGATGTGACAGGAAAGGGTGAAACTATAATGCAATAATAGGAGCATTTCAGAATATATAACTGTAAAATGCATAAAATACAGATAATCTGCAATACACAGCAACATGAGGTAATACACAAGCTGATGATTACCTATTTAATACAGCAAACATTGGATTTGGGCAAAGTATTTGATGGTGGTCCAGGGTATAGAGCTGAGTTATGTTCAGTGCTGTCACATTCTGCACACTTTGCACTAAACTCACAGAACCCTGGCAAAGTGGGATGTTGAAGAACAGCATTTGTAGCAGATATGGTTCTCCTTAAAGGGAATCTGTCACCCCCAAAATCGAAGGTGAGCTAATCCCACCAGCATCAGGGGCTTATTTACAGCATTCTGGAATGATGTAGATAAGCCCCGATGTATCCTGAAAGATGAGAAAAAGAGGTTAGATTATACTCACCCAGGGGCGATCCCGGTATGATGGGTGTCACAGTCCGGCACAGGAATTTTTGGAATGTTTAAAAAAATGAACATTTAACTTTTTTCACAAAAAATTAACTTCAGCTCCAATTTGTTTTATTTTACCAAGGGCAACAGGAGAAATTGGACCCCAAAAGTTGTCCAATTTGTCCTGAGTACGTTGATACCCAATATGTGGGGGGAACCACCATTTGGGCGCATGGCAGAGCTCGGAAGGTTAGGAGCGCCGTTTGGAATGCAGACGTAGATGGAATGGTCTGCAGGCGTCACATTGCATTTGCAGAGCCCCTAATGTACCTAAACAGTAAAAAAAAAAACACAAGTGACCCCATATTGGAAACTAGAATCCCAATGGATCTTATCTAGATGTGTCGTGAGAACTTTGGACCCCCAATTTTTTCACTACAGTTTATAACGCAGAGCCGTAAAAATAAAAAATAAATCATTTTTTTCACAAAAATTTTTTTAGCCCCCAAATTTTTATTTTCCCAAGGGTAACAAGAGAAATTGGACCCCAAAAGTTGTTGTCCAATTTGTCCTGAGTACGCTGATACCCCATATGTGGGGTAAACCACCGTTTGGGCACATGGCAGAGCTTGGAAGGGAAGGAGCGCCATTTGGAATGCAGACTTAGATGGATTGGTCTGTAGGCGTCACGTTGCATTTGCAGAGCCCTGATGTACCCAAACAGTAGAAACCCCCAACAAGTGACCCCATATTGGAAATTAGATCCCCCAAGGAACTTATCTAGATGTTTTGTGTGAACTTTCAACCCCCAAGTGTTTCACTACAGTTTATAACGCAGAGCCGTGAAAATAAAAAATCATTTTTTCCCACAAAAATTATGTTTTAGCCCTCAGTTTTATATTTTCCCAAGAGTAACAGGAGAAATTAGACCCCTAAAGTTGTTGTCCCATTAGTCCTGAGTACGCCGATACCCCATATGTGGGAGTAAACCACTGTTTGGGCGCATGGCAGAGCTCGGAAGGTAAGGAGCGCCATTTGGAATGCAGACTTAGATGGATTGGTCTGCAGGCGTCACATTGCATTTTCAGAGCCCCTGATGTACCTAAACAGTAGAAAACCCCCACAAGTGACCCCATATTGGAAACTAGACCCCCTAAGGAACTTATCTAGATGTGTTGTGAAAATTTTGAACCCCCAAGTAACATAGTAACATAGTAACATAGTTAGTAAGGCCGAAAAAAGACATTTGTCCATCCAGTTCAGCCTATATTCCATCATAATAAATACCCAGATCTACGTCCTTCTACAGAACCTAATAATTGTATGATACAATATTGTTCTGCTCCAGGAAGACATCCAGGCCTCTCTTGAACCCCTCGACTGAGTTCGCCATCACCACCTCCTCAGGCAAGCAATTCCAGATTCTCACTGCCCTAACAGTAAAGAATCCTCTTCTATGTTGGTGGAAAAACCTTCTCTCCTCCAGACGCAAAGAATGCCCCCTTGTGCCCGTCACCTTCCTTGGTATAAACAGATCCTCAGCGAGATATTTGTATTGTCCCCTTATATACTTATACATGGTTATTAGATCGCCCCTCAGTCGTCTTTTTTCTAGACTAAATAATCCTAATTTCGCTAATCTATCTGGGTATTGTAGTTCTCCCATCCCCTTTATTAATTTTGTTGCCCTCCTTTGTACTCTCTCTAGTTCCATTATATCCTTCCTGAGCACCGGTGCCCAAAACTGGACACAGTACTCCATGTGCGGTCTAACTAGGGATTTGTACAGAGGCAGTATAATGCTCTCATCATGTGTATCCAGACCTCTTTTAATGCACCCCATGATCCTGTTTGCCTTGGCAGCTGCTGCCTGGCACTGGCTGCTCCAGGTAAGTTTATCATTAACTAGGATCCCCAAGTCCTTCTCCCTGTCAGATTTACCCAGTGGTTTCCCGTTCAGTGTGTAATGGTGATATTGATTCCCTCTTCCCATGTGTATAACCTTACATTTATCATTGTTAAACCTCATCTGCCACCTTTCAGCCCAAGTTTCCAACTTATCCAGATCCATCTGTAGCAGAATACTATCTTCTCTTGTATTAACTGCTTTACATAGTTTTGTATCATCTGCAAATATCGATATTTTACTGTGTAAACCTTCTACCAGATCATTAATGAATATGTTGAAGAGAACAGGTCCCAATACTGACCCCTGCGGTACCCCACTGGTCACAGCGACCCAGTTAGAGACTATACCATTTATAACCACCCTCTGCTTTCTATCACTAAGCCAGTTACTAACCCATTTACACACATTTTCCCCCAGACCAAGCATTCTCATTTTGTGTACCAACCTCTTGTGCGGCACGGTATCAAACGCTTTGGAAAAATCGAGATATACCACGTCCAATGACTCACCGTGGTCCAGCCTATAGCTTACCTCTTCATAAAAACTGATTAGATTGGTTTGACAGGAGCGATTTCTCATAAACCCATGCTGATATGGAGTTAAACAGTTATTCTCATTGAGATAATCCAGAATAACATCCCTCAGAAACCCTTCAAATATTTTACCAACAATAGAGGTTAGACTTACTGGCCTATAATTTCCAGGTTCACTTTTAGAGCCCTTTTTGAATATTGGCACCACATTTGCTATGCGCCAGTCCTGCGGAACAGACCCTGTCGCTATAGAGTCACTAAAAATAAGAAATAATGGTTTATCTATTACATTACTTAGTTCTCTTAGTACTCGTGGGTGTATGCCATCCGGACCCGGAGATTTATCTATTTTAATCTTATTTAGCCGGTTTCGCACCTCTTCTTGGGTTAGATTGGTGACCCTTAATATAGGGTTTTCATTGTTTCTTGGGATTTCACCTAGCATTTCATTTTCCACCGTGAATACCGTGGAGAAGAAGGTGTTTAATATGTTAGCTTTTTCCTCGTCATCTACAACCATTCTTTCCTCACTATTTTTTAAGGGGCCTACATTTTCAGTTTTTATTCTTTTACTATTGATATAGTTGAAGAACAGTTTGGGATTAGTATTACTCTCCTTAGCAATGTGCTTCTCTGTTTCCTTTTTGGCAGCTTTAATTAGTTTTTTAGATAAAGTATTTTTCTCCCTATAGTTTTTTAGAGCTTCAATGGTGCCATCCTGCTTTAGTAGTGCAAATGCTTTCTTTTTACTGTTAATTGCCTGTCTTACTTCTTTGTTTAGCCACATTGGGTTTTTCCTATTTCTAGTCCTTTTATTCCCACAAGGTATAAACCGCTTACACTGCCTATTTAGGATGTTCTTAAACATTTCCCATTTATTATCTGTATTCTCATTTCTGAGGATATTGTCCCAGTCTACCAGATTAAGGGCATCTCTAAGCTGTTCAAACTTTGCCTTCCTAAAGTTCAATGTTTTTGTGACTCCCTGACAAGTCCCCCTAGTGAAAGACAGGTGAAACTGCACAATATTGTGGTCGCTATTTCCTAAATGCCCAACCACCTGCAGATTTGTTATTCTGTCAGGTCTATTAGATAGTATTAGGTCTAAAAGTGCTGCTCCTCTGGTTGGATTCTGCACCAATTGTGAAAGATAATTTTTCTTGGTTATTAGCAGAAACCTGTTGCCTTTATGGGTTTCACAGGTTTCTGTTTCCCAGTTAATATCCGGGTAGTTAAAGTCCCCCATAACCAGGACCTCATTATGGGTTGCAGCTTCATCTATCTGCTTTAGAAGTAGACTTTCCATGCTTTCTGTTATATTTGGGGGTTTGTAACAGACCCCAATGAGAATTTTGTTACCATTTTTCCCTCCATGAATTTCAACCCATATGGACTCGACATCCTCATTCCCTTCGCTAATATCCTCCCTTAAAGTGGACTTTAGACAAGACTTTACATAGAGACAAACCCCTCCTCCTCTCCGATTTTTACGATCCTTTCTAAACAGACTGTAACCCTGTAAGTTAACTGCCCAGTCATAGCTTTCATCTAACCATGTCTCGGTTATTCCCACTATGTCAAAGTTACCTGTAGATATTTCTGCTTCTAGTTCTTCCATCTTGTTTGTCAGGCTTCTGGCGTTTGCGAGCATGCAGTTTAGAGGATTTTGTTTTGTTCCAATCTCCTCACTGTGGATTGTTTTAGAAAAGTTCTTACCTCCCTTCTGAGTATGTTTTCCTGGGTCGTCTTTGTTCGAGTCTAATGTTTTTCTTCCCGTCCCCTCTTCTTCTAGTTTAACGCCCTCCTGATGAGTGTAGCGAGTCTTCTGGCGAATGTGTGTTTCCCAGGTTTGTTGAGGTGTAGTCCGTCTCTGGCGAGGAGTCCATCATACCAGTAATTCACACCGTGGTCCAGGAATCCAAATCCTTGTTGTCTGCACCATCGTCTTAGCCAGTTGTTTGCATCAAGGATCCTGTTCCATCTCCTGGTGCCATGCCCGTCTACTGGAAGGATAGAAGAAAAAACTACCTGTGCATCCAGTTCCTTTACTTTCTTCCCCAACTCTTCAAAGTCCTTGCAGATTGTCGGTAGGTCCTTCCTTGCCGTGTCATTGGTGCCAACATGTATCAGAAGAAATGGGTGGACGTCCTTGGAGCTGAAGAGCTTTGGTATCCTATCGGTCACATCCTTGATCATCGCACCTGGAAGGCAGCATACTTAGTAGTGTTTCACTACAGTTTATAACGCAGAGCCGTGAAAATAAAAAATATTTTTTCCCACAAAAGTGGTTTTTTAGAACCCCAAATTTTTATTTTCCCAAGAGTAACAAGAGAAATTGGACCCCAAAAGTTGTTGTCCAATTGTACTGAGTACGCTGATTCCCCATATGTGGGGGTAAACGAGAGAGCTCGGAACGAAAGGAACTGTTTTACTTTTTCAACACAGAATTAGCTGGAATTGAGATCGGACCCGATGTCGCATTTGGAGAGCCCTTGATGTGCCTAAACAGTGGAAGTCCCCAATTCTAACTGAAACCCTAACTCAAACACACCCCTAACCCTAATCCCAACCCCAATCATAACCCTAACCACACCCCTAACCCGAACATGCCCCTAACCCTAATCCCAACCACACCCCTAACCCCAACACACCCCTAATCCCAAATATAACCACACCTCTAACCCTAATCCCCACACTAACCACACCCTAACTCCAATACACCCCTTATCCGAACCATAACCCTAACCACACCCCTAACCCTGTCACACCCCTAATCACAACCATAAATATAATGCAAACCCTAACTTTAGCCCCAACCCAAACCCTAACTTTAGCCCCAACCCTAACCCTAACTTTAGCCCCAACCATATCCCTAACTTTAGCCCCAACCCTATCCCTAACTTAAGCCCCAACCGTAACTTTAGCCCCAACCCTAATTGTAGACGTAACCCCAACCCTAACCCTAGCCCTAACACTAGCTCTAACCCTAGCCCCAACTCTAACCCTAGCCCCAACCCTAGCCCTAGCCCTAGCTCTAACCCTAACCTTAACCCTAACCATAGCCCCAACCCAGCCCTAACCCTAGCCCTAACCCTAATGGGAAAATGGAAATAAATGCATTTCTTTAATTTTTCCCTAACTAAGGGGGTGATGAAGGGGGGTTTTATTTACTATTATAGTGGGTTTTCTAGCGGATTTTTATGATTGGCAGCTGTAACACACTAAAAGACGCTTTTTATTGGAAAAAATATTTTTTGCATTACCACATTTTGAGAGCTATAATTTTTCTATCTTTTGGTCCACAGAGTCATGTGAGGTCTTGTTTTTTGCGTGACGAGTTGACATTTTTAGTGGTACCATTTTCGGGCACGTGACATTTTTTGATCGCTTTTATTCCAATTTTTGTGAGGCGGAATGACCAAAAACCAGCTATTCATGAATTTCTTTTGGGGGGGGAGGCGTTTATACTGTTTCACGTTTGGTAAAATTGATAAAGCAGATTTATGCTTCGGGTCAGTACGATTACAGTGGTACCTCATTTATATAATTTTTTACGTTTTGGTGCTTTTATACGATAAAAACTATTTTATATAAAAAATAATTATTTTTGCATCACTTTATTCTGAGTTATTTTTTCACTGATGATGCTGTATGGTGGCTTGTTTTTTGTTGGACAAGATGACATTTTCAGCGGTACCATGGTTATTTATATCCGTATTTTTGATCGCGTGTTATTGTACTTTTTGTTCGACGGTGTGATAATAAAGCGTTGTTTTTTTTGCCTTATTTCTTTTTTTTTTTCTTACGGTGTTCACTGAAGGGGTTGACTAGTGAGATAGTTTTAAAGGTCGGGTCGCTCCGGACGCGGCGATGCTAAATATGTGTACTTTTATTGTTTTTTTTTGATAAAGAAATGTATTTATGGGAACAATATTTTTTTTCTTTATTTAGGAATTTTTTTTTTTTTTTTACATGTGTGAATATTTTTTTTTTTACTTTATAACATTGCCCCGGGGGGTGGGGGGGGTAAAGGACATCATGCTTTAGGGTCAGATCGCTGATCTGACACTTTGCTGTGCACTGTGTCAGATCAGCGATCTGACGTGCACTGCTGGAGGCTTTCAGACGCCTGCTCGGAGCAGGCGCTTGTAAGCCACCTCCCTGCAGGACCCGGAAGTAGCCCCGTGGCCATTTTGGGTCTGGGCCCTGCAGGGAGGAGGAGGTAGGAGACCCTCGGAGCAACGCAATCACATCGTGTTGCTCCAGGGGTCTCTGGGATGCACGCATGGAGCCACCTCCCTGCACGATGCTTCCCTATGCCACCAGAATACTGCAATCATCTTTGATCACAGTGTTCTGGGGTTAATGTGCCAGGGGCGGTCCATGACCACTCCTTGCACATAGTGCCACATGTCAGCTGCGATAGTCCGCTGACACCCGGCCACGATCGCTATGACGTACTATCCCGTCGAGGGTCAGATAGGCCCAGGTCACCTCGACGGGATAGTACGTCTAAAGTCAGAGAAGGGTTAATGACCAAGCCAATTTTACAATTCTGACCATTGTCACTTTATGAGGTAATAGCTCTGGAGCGCTTCGATGTATCCTTTTGATTTGGAGATTTTTCAAGACATATTATACTTCGTGTTAGTGGTAAAATGTCTTCGATATAATTTGCATTTATTTATTAAAAAATGAAAATTTGGCAAACATTTTGAAAATGTTGCAATTTTCAAAATTTCATTTTTGTACCCTTAAATCAGAGAGTGTTGTCACACAAAATAGTTAATAAATAACATTTCCCACATGTCAACTTTACATCAGCACAATTTTGGAAACATAATTTTTATTTGTTAGGACGTTATAAGGGTTCAAAGTTGACGAGCGATTTCTCATTTTTCCAACAAAGTTACAAAACCATTTTTTTAGAGACCATCTCACATTTGAAGTGAGTTTGGAGGGTCAATATAACAGAAAATACCCAAAAGTGACACCATTCTAAAAACTGTATCCCTCAAGGTGCGTAAATCCACATTCATGAAGTTTATTAACCCTTCAGGTGCTTCACGAGAACTAAAGCAATGTGGAAGGAAAAATAAACACATTTTTCACAAAAAATTTACTTTGAAAACAATTTTTTTTTATTTTCAAAAGGATATCAGAAAAAATGGAAAATAAATACATTTTTTATTTTATTACTTTTTACTTAACTAAGGGGGTAATAAAGGGGGTTTGATTTCCTTTTTTTTATTTTGATCACTGTCATAGGATCTATCACAGTCATCAAAATGAACCAATAGGAAACATTACCTATTCTTGCCGGGTGCCGGCAAGCAGATCTCGGCTGGTGCACTGCTCATGCACCTGCCATTTTTGTTCTCGGAAGAAGATGCCAAGTGCCAGGGGACAGGACCAGGGGATGCAGGAGGGTCCAGGGACCCCAGAGGTCCCAGGGGGGGGCCTCTGGGGACCCCCTTTCTCTCACCTCTGATGAGCTAGATCACATCAGATGAGAGAGAAATGAAATGTGAAATCAGACTTTTTTTGTGGTTGTCATTACCTCCGGTAGCTGAGACCCCAGAAAATTTCCGAAGCTGGGGGGCACTAAAACCTTATTTCTCAGCGCTGTTAAAAAGTGGCACTGAGGAATAAGTACGCTTAACTGCTGCCGTTAAAAGATGTTTCTGCAGTCGTTCAAAAGTACAACTCGTCCTGCAAAAAACAAGCCCTCACATGGCCATATTGATGGAAAAATAAAAAAGTTATGGCTCTGGGATGAAGGGGAGAATAAACAGAAATGAAAAAATGGAAAATGGCTCGGGAGTGAAGGGGTTAAGACCACAAGCACACAGGTCTAAAAAATGCGTTCTCTCTCTCCCAATCCAGGTGCTTCCAACGTCCATCTCCATTACTCTTCAAAGTGTTTGCTTTTATGTTATTGATGCTTTTTATGTAGTTTAGAAATTAGAAGATCAGACTACTTTCTCTACATGTTAGATTTAGGTTTTTTGTTTTTTTGTGTAACGTTAAAGCTACCAGTGCTTTTAACAGTGTAAATTTGACTTATGCATAATATGTCATCCAACAAGGAGCCCTCCCTGTTTATACTCACAGTGGGAAATAATATTGCATGTCATTTTCTGTAGTTTCCATTCTATAATAAAACGACTCAATGAATGAAATCATGTAAGGGAAGCAAGGAAAAAAAAATCAAGTAATTGCGATGGACAGATACGTTTCTATGGGATGATTTGTTTTCTCATCTCCCTTATGAAAACAGAACACTTTGTTAAACTACTGCCAAATTACCTGTCAGAAGGGTCAGTGCAGAAGAGCTTCAAGCCCACCTCTTACTGTATCAATATTGAAAGAAGCAGCTTCTATGCCTGTGTGCTGACATTAAGACAGATGTGTGTGTGTGCATGTCTGGACTCATGCATACATAATTTTAAAATAACTTAGATAGTATACCAGTAATAGCAACTATAACTATGTAGAATTAATAATTTAGAATCAAATATTTAAATACTTATATTCATAAAAAAAATGTTTACCTTAATCTGCCTAACCTGTGTATAAATACTGTATATACACACAATATATATTTCTTTTTATAATGTTTTTTCATTGAGTGTCTGTGGTTTGGGCACTGTGATTGTATTTTGGCAAGAGACATCTAGTCCTGTAGTGATAATTTCCTGCTAATAAAAAAGATTGATTTCATTCAAACTACTCAAAGCAGCTCAGTAAGTGATACATCGCCGAAATCAGGGTCCCTCTTCCTTACAGCATGCTGCTCTCAGGATTAAATAGCAAAAATGTGACAAACCCACATTGAAAGCTAAGATTCTACAGTGTTCTGTCAGAGGACCAAAACCTTTTAATGAATGCTAAAGCCTCTAATCATTCCAAAATACATTGTTTTTCCCTGCTCCAGTCTCTGGACACACACTGGACCCACTATTTATTGTTTTGGACCTGCTCAGCAGTGTTGCATATATAAAGAATAAACCTAACTCATTTCAAGCTGAAACTATGCATTTGAGGGCAAAAACAGCAACTGGGGACTTTATTGATAGCAGGGAGCCTACTCTTGCAACCATACAAAGAATTGTGACTTAATCCTCCATTGGCCTCATTTACACCTATAATAGAAAAATGCAGTGGGTCGGCACTAGAGATGAGCGAACCTTTCAAGGTTTGATTCAAATTCGCTAAACGGGCCTCCATTCACTAAACAGTTCAACGAACGTACCCGAATCACATTAGATTCAATGGGAGGCAAAAACAAAATGCATAGACAACACCTTAAGGGGTGACAAAAAGCTCCTCAAACAACTACTTTTAGGAGCAGACACCAGTGAAAGTGGCATCAACTGACCCACAGTAGAAATTAGCAAATGGCACAGCAGCAATCAGGCATGGCCCATGCATGAGGTATCAGGCTCTAGCCCAGCATTTAGAATTTAAATTTTAATGAGGACCTTGTAGTTAAGGGAACTGCGTAAGCCTTCTTAGCTGGGAGACCAGATACCTCATGCAATACCTCAAAGTTTTTATTTTTTTATTACAGCTACATTCAGAAAGCACAAATATAGGTTTTATAGACTACTATTGCTAGAAAAATGGAAGGAAAATAACACAGGTAGTTGACTGAAAGTAAGTGCAGGCCTGCCTGTCTGGGAGACCTACTTAGAGGGGTAAACCACCAGATGGAAACCCAACTTGGAGTTTCCACATTTCAAAGAATGTTTGTAACAGCGGCAGTACTAACAACAGTCACAGAAGACACCAAAAAGATGGCACAGACTGCAATAACACGAGATCAATACATGATTTAATGAATGTTAGGTGGTATATAGGGTTGAGCGACTTTTCTTTTTATAGGATCGGGTCGGGTTTCACGAAACCCGACTTTTTCGAGTGAAATCGGCCGATCCTATAGAAAAGTCGGGGTCGGGGTCGGGCGAAACATGAAACCCAATGCAGTGCATTGGGTTTCTAATGGTTCCCAGGGTCTGAAGGAGAGGAAACTCTCCTTCAGTCCCTGGGATCCATATTTAAGTGTAAAATAAAGAATAAAAATAAAAAATATTGATATACTTACCCTCGGACGCGCCCTGGTTCTCACCGGCAGCCTTCCTTCCTAAGAATGAGCGCCTGAAGGACCTTTGATGATGTCGCGGCTTGTGATTGGTCGCGTGACCGCCCATGTGACCGCTCACGCGACCAATCACAAGCCGCGACGTCATCGAAGGCCCTTCAGGCGCTCATTCTTAGGAAGGAAGGCTGCCGGTAAGAACCAGGGCGCGTCCGAGGGTGAGTATATCAATATTTTTTTATTTTTATTCTTTATTTTACACTTAAATATGAATTCCGATAACGATTCCCGATATCTTAAACATATCGGAACACGGTATTGGAATTCTGATTCCAGATCAGAAGATCGCCGACCTCATGGCCGACCCCACACAGGGGTCGGGTCGGGTTTCATGAAACCCGACTTTGCCAAAAGTCGGCGACTTCTGAATCTGGCCGACCCGTTTCGCTCAACCCTAGTGCTCACAGTCTAACACCGTGCAGGACGATTGGCATTTGCCACAGAACCCCAGGATTGGCAAATTCGCCACTGGCACCCTGTGCTCTTCACAGATGAAAGAGGGTTCACACTAAGCACATGTGACAGACGTGACAGAGTCTGGAGACCCCATGGAGAGCGATCTGCTGCCTTCAACATCCTTAAGCATGACCGGTTTGGCAGTGGGTCAGTAATGGTGTGGGGTGGCATTTCTTCGGAGGGCCGCACAGCCCTCCATGTGCTTGCCAGAGGCAGCCTGACTGCCATTAGGTACTGAGATGAGATCCTCAGCCCCCTTGTGAGACCATATGCTGGTGCGGTTGGCCCTGGGTTCCTCCTAATGCAGGACAATGCCAGACCTCATGTGGCTAGAGTGTGTCAGCAGTTCCTGCAAGATGAAGGCATTGAAGCTATGGACTGCCCTCTCATTCCCCAGACCTGAATCCGATTGAACACATCTTAGACATCATGTCTCGCACCATCCACCAATGGCACGTTGCACCACAGACTGTCCAGGACTTGGCGGATGATTTAGTCCAGGTCTGGGAGGGCATCTCTCAGGATACCATCTGCCACCTCATCAGGAGCATGTCCAGGCATTGAATGGAGGTCATACAGGCACGTGGAGGCCACACACACTACTAAGCATCATTTCCTTGTTTTGAGGCATGTCTGTTGTGAATTCTGCTCTTGGGCTCCCTCCGGTGGTTGTTGATGGTAATGCAGTTATTCCTGAGCAGCAGTCTTGGACAGGTGTTTCTGCTAATTGCAATTCGGACTGGGGTATTTAGCTGTGCAGGACTCATTAGTCCTTGCCAGTAGTCAATGTTCCTTTGGAAGTGTTGGTCCTCTGCCTGGCCCCTCCTGCTTGCTGCCAAGTCAGCTAAGATAAGTGTTTTCTTCATTTTTTAGACACACTGCTGTGTGTTTATTTTCTGTGCTTACTTGTTTCTATTTTGTTCCTGCTAGACTGTGCCTGATGTTTTTTTCAGTCTAGTTGGACTCGCTGGAGTCACATATATACTCTCCACATCTTTAGTTAGGTGGTGGAGTGTTTGTATTTTTCTGCTGTGGATATTTTGTAGTGTTTTATGCTGACCGCATAGTATCCTGTACTATCCTTTCCTATCTAGGTAGAAGTGGCCTCCTTTGCTTATCCCTGTTTTCTGTCTGCGTGTGTCTTTTCCTCTCCTACTCACAGTCATTATTTGTGGGGGCTACCTATCCTTTGGGGGTCTACTCTGAGGCAAGAGAGTTTTCCTAATTCCATCTTTAGGGATATTTAGTCCTTAGGCTGTGTCGAGGTGTCTAGGTCTGGTTAGGCACACCCCACGGCTACTTCTAGTTGTGGTGATAGGATCAGGGATTGCGGTCAGTAAAGTTACCACTGCTCCAGCGAAGATCATTTCATGCTGCTCCAAGGCCACCTGATCATAACACATGTCCACTGAAGTTGGACCAGCCTGTAATTTGATTTTCCACTTTGATTTTAAGTATCGTTCCAAATCCAGGCCTTCATTGGTTAACAAATTTGATTTCCATTGATGACTTTTGTGTGATTTTGTTGTCAGCACATTCAACATTTTACAGAACAAAGTATTCAATGCGAATATTTCATTCATTCAGATCTAGGATGTGTTATTTGATTGTTCCCTTTATTTTTTTGAGCAGTGCATACATTTACATAGAAGGATAGATTAATTTGACCTTTATTTGGTGTTTATGTAACAAACTGTTTTTTTTTCTGTAGAAGCTTTTCCATAATTGAATCACATATGGTATGCTGTTTCTCTTTTGTTGTTGCATCATTTTAAAGTTTTCACTGTTTAATTAGTCCTGGGCCTACTGTGCTAATTATCTCCCTCTTTTTTTCTCTAGGGACCTGCTAAATATTTTATCCAGCTATACAAATGGTATACACAAGGTCATTAAGCAAGACTTTATCTTACATGTTTGTGTATACATTAATACATTAATAAATAAAGCAAGCATTGAAAAAATAGTGCCTTTCATTCAGTGTGAGATTCTGAAGAAATAAATTTAATAATGGCCTATTCAAGATAACCAAATATTATTAATGATGGTGATGATAATCCTAATGTAAACATTTGAAATATATTTTCTGTTGACCTTTGTTTTTTTGGGAGCACACTACTTTTATTGAGTAGTGGGAGTGGCTATTTATACACCAGGAAGAACGATACGATACGATACGATACACTTTATTGATCCCGTGGGAAATTATGGACCTTGATGTCCATTTGCAATGGATTACAAGTTGGGCTTTTCTGTTATTACTGTTGACTGAAATTCATTGGCAGGATTTTTATTTAACTGACCCATAATTCAAAATCCTTCTCACTCTGATTATGCACTCAAAAAAGAACAGGGAACCCAGTAACACTGTTTTAGTGATTGGTAGGGGACCCAGAGATGGATCTTTCCTGAATGTAACTATATAATAATGCAACAATAACAGCAAAAATTTTACTGCATCACATAAAATTAATTTAAATGCCATGGGATGCCTCAAATGTCAAGTTAAAGTACGTAGATCATGGGAAGAAGGTAAGAAATACAACTGTCATAGTGAAAATTAAAAAAAAAAAGAGAAAGGACAAAGGTTAAAAAAAACAACTCATCTTGTATTGTCACATTCATAAAAATCTGATATATTAAAATTTTGAATTAATAAACCATATAAGTAAATATTATAAAGATAAAAAAACATTAAATTCAATTTTTTTGGTCAGTTCACCTTTAGTGATGAGCAAACCAGTGGAAGTTCAGGTTCACCATGTTAGCCAAATACACAGGAAAAAAGTTTGTTTTGGGTCCGAACTTGATCTCAAACTTAACTTAACTGCAGACCTCAACCCAATCAAAGTGAATGGGGACCTAAACCTCGGTGCTTTAAAATGGCTGTAAAATGGTCACTGTCACGGCTAAAGGGTTGCAAAAGGAAACAAAATGGGAGTAAGATCAGTGCAGTGCAAACAAGTGTAGATAGGGAAATTACTTAAAATAATATTGAATTAAATAAAAGAAAAAAGAATAATTTTGAACCAGGAGAGGTGGAGTTCCAAATGGCTGAAGTCCAAGTGGAGGAGATGAAAGAGGTGGCTGAGTCAGGGGTGGTAGTATCCAACACTATTTTTTTTTCCTTAAGGAAATTGACTTAAAACAACACATAATTAAAAAAAAACAATCGAGAACCAGGAGGCAGAGGTCCCAGTGGAGAAGGAAGTTGAGGTGGAGATGGGAGAGGCGTTGGTAGGAGGAAGTATCCAACACTGGTTTTGTGTTTATTTTTATTTTTTGGGGGGGCTACTTTGAATACAGGCATTGTCATAATGCTGACCACTGTCTCTGTGTATATAGGCCATGTGATTCTCTGCACTTTTTTGGGTTGAAGGTAATGAGGAAAGCATCAATATGGGACATGGCCATGTTGATGCTGGTGATGATGTAGCTGCTGCAGGGATAGAGATGACATGGTTGATTTGTGCCTGTTATGTGACAACATGAAAAATCTTCCTCTGGTGCACGCAGGCAACAGGAAGCTCTGCGTAATTTCATTGGCACAAGTACCACTGGATGAATGGTGAGGCCAGAATAAGTAGAGGTGGATTTAGATTGGTTGGCCAAGGGTGCCTTCAGCTCCTTTGTTTTGTCTTCCAGCCAGTCCCCAACTGAAAGCACATATTTTGCACCTGTGTCCCATGTGCATCTCTCTTCCAGCTAACCTGCTTGCAAATCAAGCTAGCAGTCTGAGCCTTAAGTCATGCAGCAGTCACTTCTGCTTTTAGATGACTTTGCCGATTGTGCACTGATGCCCAACCACATGTTCTGATGGAGTATGTGTTCGGTGGAGGGGTAGTGCAAATGGTCAATGGACCACTGCAGAATTTTTCAGCTGTGTGTAGTCGAGCAAGGAGCACAGGGGTGAGGACTGGGTGAAACATCATGATTATTATTATTATTATTAATAATTTGTTTTAGAGCACCATTGATTCCATGGTGCTGTATATGAGGAGAGGTTGCACACAAAACACAATAGAAATTACAATCAACAAACAATTAGTAACAGACGGGTACAGAAGGGAGAAGACCCTACCTTTGCTGCCTTACATTCTACAGGATAACGGGGAAGGAGACAATAGGTTTGATGGCTGCAGCAGCTATGGTGTTGGTGAGGTGGCAGCGGGGTCATTGCAGACTGTAAGCTGTTCTGAAGACACGGGTTATCAAAATTGGCTTGAAATTTTCAAATGTAGCGAATAACCAGAGGCACTGGGCCACAGAATGAGGGATACTTGGGAAAGGTTTTACAAGCAATTGAATGAGGAACATACGAATGTGGAGAAGAGAAGGAGGTCTTGGTAGTACCAGAGACTGCCATGGAAAATATCTGGAGATTAGTGATGAGCGAGCACTAAAATGCTCGGGTGCTCATTGCTCGGGTCGAGCAAATTGGAATACTCGGGTACTCGACCAGAGCAACGAGCCCAATGTAATTCTGTGGGAAACCCGAGTATTTTTACCGTGATACCCCGGTGGTCCTTTTAAGGTCTAAAAACATCTGAAAATGAAGGAAACACTGCTTAAATGACACAGGAACATCATGGGGATCACCCCTGGAAGCGTTTCTGACTCTTAGGTCACAGCTGTAAGCAATGTTGTCAGAGTTTCATGCCATTTTTACAAGTGCACCAAAAAACATACAAAAATGAAACCAAGATGGATTTTACTGGGAAATATGTTAAGGTACATCCTTTCCAGGGTAATGACTTGAATATAAGGCAAAATAATTATCCCCAGACCAAAATGTTCCTCCACCACTTTGGCTATGTTCATACGCAGCGTTTTTGATGCGTTTTTCAACTTTAACATTGCTTTCAACCAATACAAATGCATTCACTGGGAAATGTCATTGTAATAATTAACAACCCTAGCTGGCCATGTAGTGTGTGACACATAAGCAGACACATCTTGTTTCATTTATGAAGGTGGGACTCTTAAAGTCACAAAGCCTATTTTTTGAGGGGCATCAAATGGCATTAATATTCTTAAAGGGCCATTATTAAACAGTGGGTCTCCTATGCTGTTATTGCCTATGCAATAGCTGAGTGAGTAGCTGGGCTGCCAAGAATTACAGAGCATCCCAATACCCCTTTCATGAGAGGTACAGCAGGGCCTCCTGAAAAAATGTTGCATTGTATGCAAGGAATGCCCTGCTATCAAGTCATATGCACCCCAATAGGTCTTTGAACCCAGATACTGGATAGCCACATGAAAACCTACTTCACAGTCTTCAGTTGGTCCTGCCATACAGTTTCCTTATGCATTGAATGCAAGGACCGCCTTGACCCAAATTTGCAAGCACTCAAATCCCCCCTTGGAAGAAACATGGAGGAGGGCCTCCTAAAAAATCTGTCCCATTACAAAGGAGCGGGTCTAATAGACTCGTAATGCTGACAAACATTTCCCCATGAGGGGTACATTTTTTAAACAATATTTTATGAGGATCATAGGCACCCTTGCCAAAAAATTGACTGGCTGTAGCAGCACGGAAGACATTAACCCTGATGATCTAGTGGCAGTGGATCATGAGATGTGGAGGAAAGCCTCATTAAAAACTAGGCCCAATTTAAAAAAGCAGGTCTCCTAGACTTGAAGTGCCCATACACTAAGTGTATGGGCTGACAAACATTTCCCCATGGGGGGAGGGGGGGTAAAGATTCTTTTAAAAAATTCAGCTCAAAATAGTGTTTACTGTTTAGAGCTAGGGTAACATACAGCAAAAAAAGGTGAATGGAAGCCTGTGTTTTATTTTGGCCCCAAAAATAATGCATAGAAATCAGGTCAAAGACAGCAAATACAGTGGAATGTAGCCCTGAAATACCACAATTTGTAGGCCACAGATAAATCTGGCATTTGACTGAGATACCAGACTCTTCAATATATGGCCTGTATATTTATTTTTTATTGCTAAATAGTGTTTAGAGCTAGGGTAACACACCTAAAAAAAAAGGAGATTGGAAGCCTTAAAAGCACACTTTGTAGCCCACAGATAGATGAGGTGTGTCACGGAACTACCACACCGTAATCTATGTTTTTTTTTTCTTTTACTAAGATAGTGTATAGACCTAGGGTATTAGGCAGACCAAAAATTGGAATGTATTCATGAAAACAACTATTTTTTGACCACATTTAGGTGCCGGACGGAGATAACAGACTGTTTAAATATGTGGCCTGTATTTTTTAAAATGTTAAAACCATAAAATACTGTATATACCAAGGGTATCAGACCAAAAACTGGATTGTAAGGCTGAAAAGCCAAGATTTGAAGACCACAGATAGACCAGACATGTGACTGAGATAACAGACTGTTTCAATATGTGAGCTGTATTTTGTACAATTTAAAAATAAACAAAATACTGTATACACCAAGGGTAGCAGACCACAAACTGGAATGTATGCCTAAAAAGCCCAGATTTGAAGACTACAGAGAGACCAGATGTGTGACTGAGATAACAGACTGTTTCAATATGTGGGCTGTATTTTGCACAATTTAAAAAAAAGAAAATACTGTATACACCAAGGGGAGCAGACCACAAACTGGAATGTATGCCTGAAAAGCCAAGATTTGAAGACCACAGATTGACCAGACGTGTGACTGAGATAACAGACTTTCAATATGTCGCCTGTATTTTGTAAAAAATTTTAAAATAAAAAATTCTGCATACAGCAAGGGTAGCAGACCAAAAAGTGAAATGTATGCCTGCAAAGCAAGGATTTGGACACCACAGATTGTCATGATCCCAATGGCAGGGGATCACTTAAGGACAAGCACAGATACAAACAAGCTCTAGGGCGATGGAACCTGAGCTGACCGCGACCCTGAACCTAACACACAAATAAAAGTAGCCGGGGAACGTGCCTACGATGATCCTAGACGTCTCGCTCCAGCCGAAGATCTAACTTCCCCTATTAGAAGAAACACAGACCTCTCTTGCCTCCAGAGAAATTCCCCACAGAAATAGCAGCCCCCCACATATAATGACGGTGAAATGAGAGGAAAGCACATACGCAGTATGAAAACAGTTTCAGCAAAATGAGGCCCGCTAAAGCTAGATAGCAGAGGATACAAAAGTGAACTGCGCGGTCAGCGAAAAACCCTTCAAAAAACCATCCTGAAATTACTTGAACTCATGTGCCAACTCATGGTACATGAGGAGCAATTTCAGCCCACTAGAGCAACCAGCAGCAAAGAATCACATATCTGCAGGCTGGACTAAAAACCAAATAAAGCAAAACATCAAAACAGGAAAATCCAAACTTAGCTTGACCAGAAGGTTCTAGGAGCAGGGAGCAGAGGTAACAAGACACACTGGATACATTGATAACCGGCGAGGAAATGCCAGCAAAGCCAGGTTAAATAGGAAACTCCCATATCCTGATGGAACAGGTGGAACCCAGAGACCCAGGAAAGACAAGTCACCCAGTACCATCAGTAACCACCAGAGGGAGCCCAAAAACAGAACTCACAACAGTACCCCCCCCTTGAGGAGGGGTCACCGAACCCTCACGAGAACCACCAGGGCGACCAGGATGAGCCCTATGAAAAGCGCGAACCAAATCATCAGCATGAACATCCGAGGCAACCACCCAAGAATTATCCTCCTGACCATAACCCTTCCACTTGACCAAATACTGGAGTTTCCGTCTGGAAACACGAGAATCCAAGATCTTCTCCACAACATACTCCAATTCTCCCTCCACCAGCACTGGAGCAGGAGGCTCAAGCGAAGGAACAACAGGTACCTCATACTTCCGCAACAACGACCGATGGAACACATTATGAATAGCAAACGATGCCGGGAGATCCAAACGAAACGACACAGGGTTAAGAATTTCCAAGATCCTATAGGGACCGATGAACCGAGGCTTGAACTTAGGAGAAGAGACCTTCATAGGAACAAAACGAGAAGACAACCACACCAAGTCCCCAACAAGAAGTCGAGGACCCACGCGGCGACGGCGATTAGCAAACTGCTGAGCCTTCTCCTGGGACAACTTCAAATTGTCCACCACATGACTCCAAATCCGATGCAACCTATCCACCACCATGTCCACTCCAGGACAATCAGAAGGTTCCACCTGACCAGAGGAAAAACGAGGATGAAACCCCGAATTACAAAAGAAAGGAGAAACCAAGGTAGCAGAACTAGCCCGATTATTAAGGGCAAACTCGGCCAGCGGCAAAAAGGTAACCCAGTCATCCTGATCAGCAGAAACAAAACACCTTAAATAAGTTTCCAAGGTCTGATTAGTTCGTTCAGTCTGGCCATTCGTCTGAGGATGGAATGCAGACGAAAAGGACAAATCAATGCCCATCTTAGCACAGAACGTCCGCCAAAATCTAGACACAAACTGGGATCCCCTGTCAGAAACGATGTTCTCAGGAATCCCATGCAAACGAACCACATTCTGAAAAAACAGAGGGACCAACTCAAAGGAGGAAGGTAACTTAGGCAAGGGTACCAGATGAACCATTTTAGAAAAGCGATCACACACAACCCAGATGACGGACATTTTTTGAGAGACAGGGAGATCCGAAATAAAGTCCATGGAAATGTGCGTCCAAGGCTTCTTCGGGATAGGCAAAGGTGACAACAATCCACTGGCCCGAGAACAGCAAGGCTTAGCCCGAGCACAAACCTCACAAGACTGCACAAAAGAACGCACATCCCTCGACAAGGAAGGCCACTAAAAAGACCTGGCCACCAAGTCTCTAGTACCAAATATTCCAGGATGACCTGCCAACGCAGAAGAATGGACCTCGGAGATGACTCTACTGGTCCAATTATCCGGAACAAACAGTCTCTCAGGCGGACAACGATCAGGTTTACCCGCCTGAAACTCCTGCAAAGCACGTCGCAAGTCTGGGGAGACAGCAGACAAAATCACCCCATCCCTAAGGATACCAGAGGGCTCAGAATTTCCAAGGGAGTCAGGCACAAAACTCCTAGAAAGAGCATCCGCCTTCACATTCTTTGAACCTGGCAGGTATGAAACCACAAAATTGAAACGAGAGAAAAACAGTGACCAACGAGCCTGTCTAGGATTCAGACGCCTGGCAGACTCAAGGTAAATCAAATTTTTGTGATCAGTCAAGACCATCACACGATGTCTAGCACCCTCTAGCCAATGACGCCACTCCTCAAATGCCCACTTCATGGCCAAAAGTTCCCGATTACCAACATCATAATTCCGCTCAGCCGGCGAAAACTTTCTAGAAAAAAACGCGCATGGCTTCATCACTGAGCCATCGGAGCTTCTCTGTGACAAAACCGCCCCCGCTCCAATCTCGGAAGCATCAACCTCAACCTGAAAAGGGAGCGAAACATCTGGCTGACGCAACACAGGAGCAGAAGAAAACCGGCGCTTAAGTTCCTGAAAGGCCTCCACAGCCGCAGGAGACCAATTAGCAACATCAGCACCCTTCTTAGTCAAATCCGTCAAAGGCTTAACAACACTAGAAAAATTAGTTATAAAACGACGATAGAAATTAGCAAAGCCCAAGAACTTCTGTAGACTCTTAAGAGATGTAGGCTGCGTCCAGTCACAAATAGCCTGAACCTTGACGGGATCCATCTCAATAGTAGAAGGGGAAAAAATATACCCCAAGAAAGAAATCTTCTGGACTCCAAAGAGACACTTTGAGCCTTTTACAAACAAGGAATTGGCCCGCAGGACCTGAAACACCTTCCTGACCTGCTGAACATGAGACTCCCAGTCATCAGAAAAAACCAAAATATCATCCAAATACATAATCATAAATTTATCCAGATATTCACGGAAAATATCGTGCATAAAGGACTGGAAGACTGAAGGAGCATTAGAAAGTCCAAAAGGCATTACCAAATACTCAAAATGGCCCTCAGGCGTATTAAATGCGGTTTTCCACTCATCACCTTGCTTTATTCGTATAAGATTATACGCACCCCGAAGATCAATCTTAGTGAACCATTTAGCCCCCTTAATGCGAGCGAACAAATCAGTCAACAATGGCAAAGGATACTGATATTTTACGGTAATCTTATTCAAAAGACGATAATCTATACAAGGCCTCAAGGAACCATCTTTTTTGGCCACGAAAAAAAAACCTGCTCCCAAAGGGGACGAAGATGGACGGATATGTCCCTTTTCCAAGGACTCCTTAACATAATCCCGCATAGCAGTATGCTCTGGCACTGACAGATTGAACAAACGACCTTTAGGAAATTTACTGCCTGGAATTAAATTTATAGCACAATCGCAATCCCTGTGAGGAGGAAGCGAACTGAGCTTAGGCTCCTCAAAAACATCCCGATAGTCAGACAAAAACACAGGAATCTCAGAAGGAGTAGATGAAGCGATAGAAATCGGAGGTGCATCATCATGAACCCCCTGACAACCCCAGCTTAACACAGACATTGATTTCCAGTCAAGGACTGGATTATGAGTTTGTAACCATGGCAGACCAAGCACTAGGACATCATGCAAATTATACAGCACCAGGAAGCGAATCACCTCCTGATGAACAGGAGTCATACGCATGGTCACTTGTGTCCAGTACTGAGGTTTATTCATAGCCAAAGGTGTAGAGTCAATTCCCTTCAAAGGAATAGGGACTTCCAGAGGCTCCAGACTAAACCCACAGCGATTGGCAAATGACCAATCCATAAGACTCAGGGCAGCGCCTGAATCCACATAGGCATCGACGGAAATGGATGATAATGAACAAATCAGAGTCACAGACAGAATGAACTTAGACTGTAAAGTACTAATGGCAACAGACTTATCAACCTTTTTTGTGCGTTTAGAGCATGCTGATATAACATGAGCTGAATCACCACAATAAAAGCACAACCTTTTTTTCCGCCTATAATTTTGCCGTTCACTTCTGGACTGAATTCTATCACATTGCATTATCTCAGGTGACGGTTCAGACGACACCGCCAAATGATGCACAGGTTTGCGCTCCCGTAAACGCCGATCAATCTGACTAGCCATAGTCATAGACTCATTCAGACCAGTAGGCGCAGGGAACCCCACCATAACATCTTTAATGGCCTCAGAAAGGCCATCTCTGAACTTTGCAGCCAGGGCGCACTCATTCCACTGAGTAAGCACCGACCACTTCCGAAATTTTTGACAATAAATTTCTGCTTCATCTTGCCCCTGAGAGAGGGCCAACAAAGCTTTTTCAGCCTGAATCTCTTGGTTAGGTTCCTCATAGAGCAAACCCAATGCCAGAAAAAACGCATCCGCATTAAGCAACGCAGGGTCCCCTGGTGCCAATGCAAATGCCCAATCCTGAGGGTCACCCCGCAGGAAAAATATAATAATCTTGACTTGCTGAGCAGGGTCTCCAGAGGAGCGAGATTTCAAAGAAAGAAACAACTTGCAATTGTTCCTAAAATTCAGAAAACGAGATCTATCTCCAGAAAAAAACTCTGGGACAGGAATTCTAGGTTCAGACATAGGAGCATGTACAACAAAATCCTGTATATTTTGAACCTTAGCGGCAAGATTATTCAGGCTGGAAGCCAAACTCTGGACGTCCATGATAAACAGCTGGGATCAGAGTCATTCAAAGATTAAGAGGAGGAGGAAGTAGCCAGGCTGCAATAAGGCTAGGCAGCAAACTCTGAGGGAAAGAGAAAAAAAAAACTTCCTCAGACTACTTATCCTCCTACTTCAGCCAATACAATTAACACTTTGTGGGCCGGTTATACTGTCATGATCCCAATGGCAGGGGATCACTTAAGGACAAGCACAGATACAAACAAGCTCTAGGGCGATGGAACCTGAGCTGACCGCGACCCTGAACCTAACACACAAATAAAAGTAGCCGGGGAACGTGCCTACGATGATCCTAGACGTCTCGCTCCAGCCGAAGATCTAACTTCCCCTATTAGAAGAAACACAGACCTCTCTTGCCTCCAGAGAAATTCCCCACAGAAATAGCAGCCCCCCACATATAATGACGGTGAAATGAGAGGAAAGCACATACGCAGTATGAAAACAGTTTCAGCAAAATGAGGCCCGCTAAAGCTAGATAGCAGAGGATACAAAAGTGAACTGCGCGGTCGGCGAAAAACCCTTCAAAAAACCATCCTGAAATTACTTGAACTCATGTGCCAACTCATGGTACATGAGGAGCAATTTCAGCCCACTAGAGCAACCAGCAGCAAAGAATCACATATCTGCAGGCTGGACTAAAAACCAAATAAAGCAAAACACCAAAACAGGAAAATCCAAACTTAGCTTGACCAGAAGGTTCTAGGAGCAGGGAGCAGAGGTAACAAGACACACTGGATACATTGATAACCGGCGAGGAAATGCCAGCAAAGCCAGGTTAAATAGGAAACTCCCATATCCTGATGGAACAGGTGGAACCCAGAGACCCAGGAAAGACAAGTCACCCAGTACCATCAGTAACCACCAGAGGGAGCCCAAAAACAGAACTCACAACAACAGATACACCGTGCATCTGATGGAGATAACAGTGATCAAAATGTGGCCTTGATTTTTTTGGGGACCACTAAAATTGTGTCAATAAGTAGGCTATAAAGGCACAGATGATTGGCCTCGGGGAGACCAAAACATCCAACACCGCGGAGACACCATCACGTGTTTCTCAACGCAGTGATTCCAGAACACTGCCCCCATCCCTTATGGGAAATATGCAGATGCAAGTAAAGAAGCTGCGGAGACACCATCACGTGTTTCTCGACGCAAGCAGTGAATAGCCAGGCCTTTCCCCGGGAAGGAACAACCACGGGAAGGGCAGCATCCTATGAAGGAAAGCCACCTATGCCAAGCATGGTATCCATCCACAGACAGCTGTTTCGGGGTATTTGCCCCTCATCAGTGTGGAGTAGGAATCTGGCTATTAGGAGCAGTGCCTAGTAAAAAGAGGCCAATCATCTGTGCCTTTATAGCCTTTTTACTAGGCACCGCTCCTAATAGCCAGATTCCTACTCCACACTGATGAGGGGCAAATACCCCGAAACAGCTGCCTGTGGATGAATACCATGCTTGGCATAGGTGGCTTTCCTTCATAGGATGCTGCCCTTCCCGTGGTTGTTCCTTCCCGGGGAAAGGCCTGGCTATTCACTGCTTGCGTCGAGAAACACGTGATGGTGTCTCCGCAGCTTCTTTACTTGCATCTGCATATTTCCCATAAGGGATGGGGGCAGTGTTCTGGAATCACTGCGTTGAGAAACACGTGATGGTGTCTCCGCAGTGTTGGATGTTTTGGTCTCCCCGAGGCCAATCATCTGTGCCTTTATAGCCTTTTTACTAGGCACTGCTCCTAATAGCCAGATTCCTACTCCACACTGATGAGGGGCAAATACCCCGAAACAGCTGCCTGTGGATGGATACCATGCTTGGCATAGGTGGCTTTCCTTCATAGGATGCTGCCCTTCCCGTGGTTGTTCCTTCCCGGGGAAAGGCCTGGCTATTCACTGCTTGCGTCGAGAAATACGTGATGGTGTCTCCGCAGCTTCTTTACTTGCATCTGCATATTTCCCATAAGGGATGGGGGCAGTGTTCTGGAATCACTGCGTTGAGAAACACGTGATGGTGTCTCCGCAGTGTTGGATGTTTTGGTCTCCCCGAGGCCAATCATCTGTGCCTTTATAGCCTTTTTACTAGGCACTGCTCCTAATAGCCAGATTCCTACTCCACACTGATGAGGGGCAAATACCCCGAAACAGCTGTCTGTGGATGGATACCATGCTTGGCATAGGTGGCTTTCCTTCATAGGATGCTGCCCTTCCCGTGGTTGTTCCTTCCCGGGGAAAGGCCTGGCTATTCACTGCTTGTGTCGAGAAACACATGATGGTGTCTCCGCAGCTTCTTTACTTGCATCTGCATATTTCCCATAAGGGATGGGGGCAGTGTTCTGGAATCACTGCGTTGAGAAACACGTGATGGTGTCTCCGCGGTGTTGGATGTTTTGGTCTCCCCGAGGCCAATCATCTGTGCCTTTATAGCCTTTTTACTAGGCACTGCTCCTAATAGCCAGATTCCTACTCCACACTGATGAGGGGCAAATACCCCGAAACAGCTGTCTGTGGATGGATACCATGCTTGGCATAGGTGGCTTTCCTTCATAGGATGCTGCCCTTCCCGTGGTTGTTCCTTCCCGGGGAAAGGCCTGGCTATTCACTGCTTGCGTCGAGAAACACGTGATGGTGTCTCCGCAGCTTCTTTACTTGCATCTGCATATTTCCCATAAGGGATGGGGGCAGTGTTCTGGAATCACTGCGTTGAGAAACACGTGATGGTGTCTCCGCAGTGTTGGATGTTTTGGTCTCCCCGAGGCCAATCATCTGTGCCTTTATAGCCTTTTTACTAGGCACTGCTCCTAATAGCCAGATTCCTACTCCACACTGATGAGGGGCAAATACCCCGAAACAGCTGTCTGTGGATGGATACCATGCTTGGCATAGGTGGCTTTCCTTCATAGGATGCTGCCCTTCCCGTGGTTGTTCCTTCCCGGGGAAAGGCCTGGCTATTCACTGCTTGCGTCGAGAAACACGTGATGGTGTCTCCGCAGCTTCTTTACTTGCATCTGCATATTTCCCATAAGGGATGGGGGCAGTGTTCTGGAATCACTGCGTTGAGAAACACGTGATGGTGTCTCCGCGGTGTTGGATGTTTTGGTCTCCCCGAGGCCAATCATCTGTGCCTTTATAGCCTTTTTACTAGGCACTGCTCCTAATAGCCAGATTCCTACTCCACACTGATGAGGGGCAAATACCCCGAAACATCTGTCTGTGGATGGATACCATGCTTGGCATAGGTGGCTTTCCTTCATAGGATGCTGCCCTTCCCGTGGTTGTTCCTTCCCGGGGAAAGGCCTGGCTATTCACTGCTTGCGTCGAGAAACACATGATGGTGTCTCCGCAGCTTCTTTACTTGCATCTGCATATTTCCCAGAAGGGATAGGGGCAGTGTTCTGGAATCACTGCGTTGAGAAACACGTGATGGTGTCTCCGCGGTGTTGGATGTTTTGGTCTCCCCGAGGCCAATCATCTGTGCCTTTATAGCCTTTTTACTAGGCACTGCTCCTAATAGCTAGATTCCTACTCCACACTGATGAGGGGCAAATACCCCGAAACAGCTGTCTGTGGATGGATACCATGCTTGGCATAGGTGGCTTTCCTTCATAGGATGCTGCCCTTCCCGTGGTTGTTCCTTCCCGGGGAAAGGCCTGGCTATTCACTGCTTGCGTCGAGAAAAACGTGATGGTGTCTCCGCAGCTTCTTTACTTGCATCTGCATATTTCCCATAAGGGATGGGGGCAGTGTTCTGGAATCACTGCGTTGAGAAACACGTGATGGTGTCTCCGCGGTGTTGGATGTTTTGGTCTCCCCGAGGCCAATCATCTGTGCCTTTATAGCCTTTTTACTAGGCACTGCTCCTAATAGCCAGATTCCTACTCCACACTGATGAGGGGCAAATACCCCGAAACAGCTGTCTGTGGATGGATACCATGCTTGGCATAGGTGGCTTTCCTTCATAGGATGCTGCCCTTCCCGTGGTTGTTACTTCCCGGGGAAAGGCCTGGCTATTCACTGCTTGCGTCGAGAAACACGTGATGGTGTCTCCGCAGCTTCTTTACTTGAATAAGTAGGCTATGACACTAAAATAAAACATTTGGAGTACTAAAATTGTAAACTATTTAGTGCAATGATATGCGCAGTGCTAAATATATGAACTGTAGCTAAATATTTTTTTGCCAGCTAAAGATTTTTTGGTCACCAAAATGTTGTCCAAAAGTGTTGTAAGACACTCGAAAAAAAATATAGTGCACAGGCTAGAACTTTATGCGCACTCACATCTGATACCTGGGACAAAAACAGCCATTTTAAATTGTTAGATTTTAATACTTGTGGAGATCAGACTGAACTAAAGGAATCCATCTTGTCTTCTTCCTGAGAAATCTCGCTTACAACAAGATACATTTCTGCTGACTTGACATTTCCTTTTATGGAAGTAATCATGTGTGCATTCCTTCTTTCAATAGCAGCCTTTCATTCACCTTCCAGATGATGTAACTTTCTACTGATAAAGACTGGTATAGATTGTTTATGTAAGAGATAGTGAAATATGAGCGCTTGTGCGCATGTCTGTAAAAGAATAATTCTTTTCTATATAAAGGGAGGGCAAAGCCCAGAGAGAGAGATGTGCTCCTGGGCTTCCCCTGTACATGATCACACAATACCTTGTTTGCGTGTCATTTACTCAGGATCCCTACCTCTAGTAAGCCAGGGACTGAGAAGGACTTAACATTTCTTTGGTGCACCGAACAGGGACCCGAGATGAGAGTATTTGCTCGAGATTCACCTGCAGATACGGACAATGGAGATCTGGGATAATGGACGGCAAATGAACTGAAAAACCTGGCCAGGTAAGAGACATTATTAGTTCTCTTTTATCTGCCTTGTATTATCCGAAAGATCTCTATGAGCCGTGTCACGCTGGGTTAGTCTAGTAGTGAGTAGATACCTATAAAACTCGGGTTACTATATTGTATAGATTTATGAGTCCTGTCCCTGGCAGTGTGTGAACAGTGTGAAGGTTGTGGTATGTTGTGAAAGAAGAGCAAAAGTGCGTAGAAAAATAAGCCGAAATAGTTGGGGTATAAGCCTTATACACGGAAGTCAGCCTAACTGGGTCATGTGGTTGCGTCCTTTCGGGGAGACCTCCGCCCATGCTTGACTCTCATTTAAGTGCTTAACCTCCTTCATTTCTGGATAAGGTTTGATAGAATGAGCCCAGGACGCGGGTCCATGAGCCTGGGACAAGTATGCTAACTGACACAGAAAGTTTTGTGATCTGTATGGTGTTGCTGGGTCTGTTTGCGTGCATAATAGCACTTAAGTACATTCTGCACATTAGAAAGAATGGAGCAGATCAGCCCTTCAATATTTTAGCTCCCTAGGAGAGAAGGCAACGAGACATCACCTAGGATAAGTGATTGTCCAAACGTCACCTGGGGTAGAAATAGCTAATATTGAAAAAAAAAATAAAAAATAAAAATGGGAAATAAACAGACAAAAACCGTCTTAGGACAAGTGGAAGCAGCAGATATCATACAGGAAAGATGTGGGAAGACAGTCAGAAGTCAGATTAGAAGGGTAAGAGAAAAATTGGGAATTTCAGAAGCACTTATGTTCAGTACAGAATGGGAAAAACTGAGTAAAGAACGAGGTGGAATTATCAAAGACAATGGGTGGGAAGAAATCATACACTGTATGATAGAGGTCTCAAAAACAGCTAAAGAGGAGAATTGGAAGTATGATCCAGACACTTCCAAATGGATTATGGGGAAGGGAAAAAGTTGTGACATAATCCCACCACCTTACCTAGATCCAAAAGCCCAATCATTTGTACCATCTGGAGGAGCAGAAGGAGGAAAACAATTTCCAGCCTTGTATCCCAATCTTGGTGGGGTAGGAGGATGGGTATGTTCACACTGTGGACAACAAAATCCAGATTGGAGAAATGATTGCCTAGTCTGTGGTACACCTAGACATGGCGCTGTACTTGCCCCTGTTAGGGTAGTACCAAGACCCTTTAGGGAACCTGGTGCTGACGGGGTAATGGGAACTAGATATCACCAGACCCGACAGTATTTTCCTTGGTCCCCTGCTGAAGGTATGTCCCTCCTGCATAATGCGCCTGATCCCACTCAATATCCCATCCGATTTGCACAATACATACAACAAATCATGCAGACTCATGCTGGGGTCTGGGCGGACGGGGAAGAATTATGTAGAATGAAAATGTCCCCCGGACTTTTTCAGGAATTATTGACACACCTACAGCCCAATAGACCAGTGGCAGAAGGGGGTGCCTTACAGACAGAAGCATCAGGTACCCAGTTCACAGAGGCATTAATAATTTTCATGAGAGAAAAACAGAGGGAAAGGGGATCTACGGGTGTGATTATGCAGAAATTTGGGCAAAGTATTGAAGAATATAGTCAAGAATTAGAAAATAGCTTTAGGGATGAAGGATTGGATTTGACTGATGCTTCAGTAAGGAGACTTTTTACAAAACAATTAATAGAGGGGCTAGATCCGAAAATCAGAGAAAAATTTAAATCCTCTACTCCAGATTGGAGAACAATTGAACAACCAAATATTGTGAAACAACGATGTTTAGGAATAGTCATGGATATGAGAGAGAATCGTAAGCCTGTTAGAATAGCACAAGCTAATACAGGAGGAAGAGTGAGACACAACTTTCCTTGCCACTACTGTAAAAAGCCAGGTCATTTCCAAAGAGAGTGCAGGAAGAAGTTGGCAGATATAAAGTCAGGCAAATTTGTTCCCAGAAATAACCCTCCCCAAACGGACAACCAGCAGAAATCTACCATCATAGATGGTCCCATACCAGATTCAGATTGACTCGATGTGTTACAAACTTCCCTACCAGCTAGAAGACCTATGATACAGGTGAATGTGGGGGGGAGAGAGATTCCATTTTTGATAGATACAGGTGCAACTTCCTCAATTTTGAATCAAGATTTTCTTCCGAATCCGGAAGATATTTCAGAACAAACAACTTTTGCTGAGGGTTATGATGGGGTAATTCGAACACTGCCATATACTGTGCCCCTAGAGGTCTCATTAGGACCTAAATGTTTTGCATCCAGATTTTTGTATGCCAGAGGAGCCCCAACATGTTTGTTAGGAACTGATGTCCTAAAGAAATTAGAAGCTAACATCAATTTTAGGGAAGATGGCACAGTTATACTGACTATCCCTGATGATGCAGAAACATTAGAACAATATGTTAGAATTCAGGCTTTTGAGGATTATGCTGAAGAAAAAGAGTACACCACAGATCTAGACCTCTCAATGGTCCCAGAAACACTGTGGGCACAGGGTGACACCGATGTGGGACTATTGCATATCTCTCCTGTAAAACTATCTGTGCAACCAGGAACTGTTCTCCCACAGCTCAGACAATACCCTGTGAGTGCCCAGCAGGAACTAGCGATTACAAAACAGATAGAGGGATATAAAGAGAAAGGAGTTTTGGTAGAGATACAATCACCTGCTAACACTCCTCTGTATCCAGTCAAAAAGAGAACTCTTGATAAGAGTTCTATGCCCAAATATCGTATGGTACATGATTTAAGAGAAATAAACAAAGTTCTAGATCCAATCACCCCAGTTGTACCCAATCCTCATACGTTACTATCACAGATACCAGCCAGTTCTCAAGTATTTACTGTAATAGATCTTTCAAATGCATTTTTCTCGGTTCCTTTACACCAAGATAGTTGGCATTTGTTTGCATTTACATTTAAGGGCAAACAGTTGGCGTGGACACGCCTTCCACAGGGAATGATACACTCCCCTACTCTTTATTCAAATGCCCTACAAACAGTCCTTCAGAGGTTTGAACCCGAACCACAGGTAGTAATTTTGCAGTATGTGGATGACCTACTACTTTGCTGCCCAGATCTAGAAACTGCAGAAAGGTCCACTGTGAGTTTACTATGTTTTTTAGAAAAAGAAGGGTGTAAAGTGAATAGACAAAAGCTACAAGTTTGTCAGACCAAAGTGGTCTTTCTAGGTCATTGCATTTCTCAAGGTAAAAAGCATCTTACACCACAAAGAACTGAAGCAATAAGACAGATGAATGAGCCTAGAAATCATAAACAGCTACGAGCATTTTTAGGAATAGTGTCTCATTGTAGACAATGGATTATACATGCCAGTCAACTAATGCAACCACTGTATGACTGTGTAAAAAGTGAACCTTATTTGTTGACAAAAGAAGGTCAGATTTCGTTCCAACAATTAAAAGATGCCCTTGTTTCAGCTCCAGCGTTAGGGCTACCAGACTACACCAAACCGTTTCAGCTTATGGCTGCAGAAGTTGATTCCCATGCTACAGGAGTTCTTACCCAGAAGCATGCAGGGAAACAAAGACCAATTGCATATCTTTCAGCAAGGTTAGATCCCGTAGCTAGAGCAGCGCCAACCTGTGTACGTGTAGTTGTTGCTGTCTCACTATTGTTGGACAAAGCATCAGAAATTGTCCTAGAGTATCCACTCACAGTTCAAACTACACATGATGTTTATGGGATATTAAACCAGGTCCAACCAAAACACATTTCCATGGCCAGACATTTGCGGCTACAGTGTTCTTTGTTGCTCCCCTCTACTATCACATTTGCTAGGCTTCAGACTCTCAATATAGCTACACTGCTACCTCTCGAGTCTGAAGGGGGGAATAAGGACACTGATCCACACGCAAATTTTTTCCCTACAGACACACATGATTGTACAGAGCTCATTTTACAAGAAACGGTAGGCTTACCCAATGTATCCGAAACACCACTTCAAAATCCAGATTTAGAGCTGTTTATAGATGGTAGTAGGTTTGCAGATGACACAGGTAACTTCCATACAGGGTATGCAGTTGTGTCAGAATCTGAAACTCTCAAAGCAGAACCACTTCCACCGAAACAGTCTGCACAAGAAGCAGAACTAACAGCATTGATTGAAGCTCTTAAAATAGCTGAGAACCAGACAGCTAATATATACACTGATTCTAGGTATGCACATGGTATTGTGTTTGATTTTGGAGTAATCTGGAGAGCTAGAGGTTACATGACAGCGTCAGGACAACCTGTAAAACATGCTTCTCTGATCAAACAGATCTTAGAGGCTGCACAAGAAACAAAAGAAGTAGCAGTAATCAAGGTAGCTGCACATGTGAGACTCAACACTAGGGAATCTAGGGGAAATGATAGGGCTGATAAAGCAGCCAAAGCAGCAGCCGTCAAACCCTTACAACAGGTTCATACTGTAAACCCCACAGAAAATACTGAAGATAGACTGAGACAAGCACAGGAAGATGCAGGAGAAGAGGAGAGGGACAGGTGGAAAAAGGAAGGGGCAGAAGAACAAGCGGGAATTTGGAAGAAAGATGGACTAATATGTCTACCTAGAGCCTGGTACCCGATTGTAGTTGGTGGATTGCACCACCCTACGCATGTGTCTGCAAATGCAATGACACTACTGGCAAAGCAAGTCTGGTTGGCTCCAGGTTTTGGCAACTACGCAAGAGACTATTGTGCTGCATGCGCTATATGCCTGACACATAATCCCGGACAGACAGCAAAGACCCCTATGAAACACCATGTCCGACCTCTCTACCCGTTTCAACGGTTGCAGATAGACTTTATCCAGCTGCCAAAGAGTAATGGGTATGAGTATGTGTTGGTGTGTGTGGACATGTTCTCGGGGTGGCCAGAGGCCTATCCAGTTCGGAAGGCTTCAGCTAAAAACACTGCTGTAAAGCTAGTTACCGAACTGGTGCCCCGTTATGGTCTCCCTGAAGTGATCGAGTCAGATAGGGGTACTCATTTCACTGGAGAAATATTTCAAAATGTACTGAAAATGTTGGGTGTTGAAAGTCAGTTACACACTCCGTACCATCCTCAAAGTTCTGGTAAGGTGGAACGCATGAATGGAACTTTAAAATTAAAAATACAGAAAGCCATGGCTGAAACAGGAAAGCCTTGGACAGAATGCCTTCCACTGGCCCTTTACTCAATACGCAATACCCCAAGGGGTAAGACTAAACTGTCTCCATATGAAATTTTGTTTGGCAGGACTGCCAATTTAGGATGTTATTTTCCACAGCAACTTGTGTTAAATATTGAGTCATTGACTTCTTATGTGCAAAATCTTCAGAAACAATTAACTAAGGTGCATGCACAAGTTTTTGCTTCCCTTCCAGATCCTGACAACACAGAAGGAAGTCACAAGTTGGAACCAGGTGATCAAGTCTATGTAAAAAGACACACCAGAAAGGCTCTAGAACCAAGGTTTGACGGACCCTTCCAAGTCCTGTTGACAACACCTACATCAGTCAAGCTTGAAGGAAAGGCATCATGGATACATGCAAGCCATTGCAAGAAAAGCAGTATAAACTCATGATATTGATGTTAATAATGATAACCTCAACGGAGGCGTGGGATAGACTGAATTCTCTAGCCCCTTTGAACAATAGATTCGTACAACATCATAGAAAATTAGTGCACGACTTGTTAAACAATACACAAATCCTGACAGATTGTTGGATCTGTACCCATTCGCCGGTATCAGCCACAAGTATACCTTTTCTAGCAGTTCCCGTATTAGCAGAAGAAATATTCGCTTGGCCTAATTGTTCAGACAACCTGGCCAACAACCAAATTGGTAATGCTAGGCTGTGGAATACTACAATCGCCATACCAATTGTGGGATGGGTAGAATTTCCTTGGTGGCAGGGTAATCTCTCAGGGAGTAACACACATCTACAATATTTAGCATTTAGGGGAGGAAAATGGGTACCTAGAAATAAGACTGGATTAACTAATTTAGGACAGGTCCCCACAGAAAATCTACAGCTTAGTTTCAGTACAACCGTCCCCCCCTCTGATGCTTTCAAACCTGTAGTATTGGAAAGATACATACATAATAGAAAATGGAAACATTCTAAATTGTTCCCCCAAGGTGATGCAAACAGTTGTACAAGTAAGCTGGGGAACCTGGTTTGTAATGAATCCAATGAGTATATCAAAGGAATGCCTGTATGTGGGAATCCCGCAGCCGGGTACTGTAGCCCCTTGGGACAAAAACCCTCTTGGTGTATGCTTCAGAATGTATCTAGATTTGTGGACTTGGCTCACAGATTGGTATTGCAGCACTCAGCTCTATGGGATCTGCCTGAAGGTACATTTTGGATATGCGGAGAAGGAGCATATAAATGGCTTCCCGTAGGTATAAAGGGTACTTGTACATTAGGACGCCTAACCCCGGCTACATTCATAATTTCAAATAAACAAGTGAATATGCAAGCCGTGCCCAAGCACACACTGTATAAAAGAGCTGCAGATAACTCACCACGTCCCTCGGGGAGGCCACATATAGTACAAATGGGAATTCCTAACAAAATTGCTAGTACCATTTTTATTTATCCTATGTTAACACAGATGTGGGATAAATTAGTTAGAGCCACGGATTATCTAGATGATCAGATCTGGGATATATTGGATATACTAAACACTAGTATAGCTGTACAGAATCAGCTTATAATAGTCACTAACCAACATACCCTGGTATTGGATTACCTAACTGCCTCACAAGGGGGTATGTGTCAAATCATCGGACCCACCTGCTGTCATTATATAGACCCGAATAGTACTATGAGTATGACATTTAAATTAAAGGACGTACAACGACTCAGAGATCAGTATGACAAAGACAATGACCAGAATAAGGATAGCTGGTGGTCAGATACCTTTTCTTTTCTTAACCCAGCCAACTGGTTCAGAGGAATCGGTGGGTGGGTTGCTGGGATTATGCAGAGCATAATACATATAGTTATGATTATTGTAGTCATATACGTACTATTCCAGATTGTGCTCAAGAGTATCTCAGTATGCACAGATAAACTTTGTGTAATAGATGCAAGAGTATAAAGTTTTTTTTCCTTCTTCTCTTATGTTATCCTTTGCTAATACTGATTATTGCGCTTATTTTGCTATCCCTTTGTAATATCTGTACTTATTGCAAAACAAAGAAAAGGTTGCGAGAGTTAAACGGAAGAATTAATACTAGATTTGATTCTCTTATTGAATACAAGCATGTACATGTGTAATACCAAATAAAGGCTTTGTCTTTGGCCCTGTGGTAATAAAATAAATAAAAGAAAATGTCAAAGGGGGGAATTGTGGAGATCAGACTGAACTAAAGGAATCCATCTTGTCTTCTTCCTGAGAAATCTCGCTTACAACAAGATACATTTCTGCTGACTTGACATTTCCTTTTATGGAAGTAATCATGTGTGCATTCCTTCTTTCAATAGCAGCCTTTCATTCACCTTCCAGATGATGTAACTTTCTACTGATAAAGACTGGTATAGATTGTTTATGTAAGAGATAGTGAAATATGAGCGCTTGTGCGCATGTCTGTAAAAGAATAATTGTTTTCTATATAAAGGGAGGGCAAAGCCCAGAGAGAGAGATGTGCTCCTGGGCTTCCCCTGTACATGATCACACAATACCTTGTTTGCGTGTCATTTACTCAGGATCCCTACCTCTAGTAAGCCAGGGACTGAGAAGGACTTAACATTTCCTTGTATTAAAATTACCTGGATGTAGTCTGCAGTGTGACCAAGCCAATAAATGTTGTTAACAATGGGGCTCTGTATTGCTTTATACTAAAATGTACAGGTATAAGGTGTGAAAAAAGCAATATATAATAACAATTTGAACGCATCAATTGATCCTTCCAAATATCTGGGAACATAGCATAAGCAGAAATTAAAACATAACTTTTAATGTGTATATATAAAAAGAAAACAAAGTACAAAAAATAGTGTCACCTAAAGAGGAATATAAAAAGGGTACTACATAATGTGACCTGTCAGGTACTACATCATAACTGGATTAGTACTCCTAAGGGTTTAATAAAACAACACTCGCAATGGCCCAGTGTGTTTATTAATCAACCCAAGGTACCTTATTTGATAAGGGTAACACACACATGCAAAAGCACTAGCTAGTTGACTGCCAAAACAAATAAATGGATAACCTTGGTTGCATAACACTGCACTGCAGCATAGAGGGTGGCAGGTCTCTATGCCTTTTCATGTCGCACTTTAGCACTTTATCTCCCATGCAAGCTAGTCCCCTGATGATCCAGCTTGAAAGAAACGCGTTGGGACACCGTTATAGGGAGAGTGCAGGGCACGTTATATTTTAGGGGTAGATGTGGACTGCCCTTGTAAGGGCGGGAGCTTGGGGATTCAGCTTAATTGATAGCCCCTATAGGGATTGACAGGGTATTGTCTCCCGACGCTGTGGCATGATGGATTCTTTCATTCCAGCAAGTTTTGGCTCCACTTTACTGGTCCTTGGCAATTGGTGAGACTGTTCCATTTTATTTATTTGTTCATGTTTCAGACCATCTGACCCCTGCTCCTTTTTTGTGATACCTGCTGATATTTATGCAACCAAGGTTATCCATTTATTTGTTTTGGCAATCAACTAGTGCTTTTACATGTGTATGTGTGTTACCCTTATCAAATAAGGTACCTTGGGTTGATTAATAAACACACTGGGCCATTGCTACAGTGTGTTTATTTAATAGGTACAGAGCCTGTAGCTATTAAATTTAAGGGTTAGATCGCGGAAAAAATTGGCGTGGGCTCCCGCGCAATTTTCTCCACCAGAGTGGTAAAGCCAGTGACTGAGGGCAGATATTATAAGCCTAGAGAGGGTCCACGGTTATTGGCCCCCCTAGCTAAAAACATCTGCCCCCAGCCACCCCAGAAAAGGCACATCTGGAAGATGCGCCTATTCTGGCACTTGGCCACACTCTTCCCACTCCCGTGTAGCGGTGGGATATGGGGTAATGAAGGGTTAATGTCACCTTGCTATTGTAAGGTGACATTAAGCCAGATTAATAATGGAGAGGTGTCAATTATGACACCTATCCATTATTAATCCAATAGCATGAAATGGTTAAAAAACACACACACACAATATTGCAAAGTATTTTAATGAAATAAACACATAGGTTGTTGTAATATTTTATTGCACTCTCAATCCACCTGAAGACCCTCGACCTGTAACAAATTAAAAATAATAAACCAACAATATCTCATACCTTCCGTCGATATGTCCCACGATGTAAATCCATCTGAAGGGGTTAAATTATTTTACAGGCAGGAGCTCTGCTATAATGCAGCTGTGCTAGTGCCTGTAAAACCCCAGCGAATGAATGGGAAGTAGTTCAATGACCTGAAGTTACCTTCATTCGCGGTGATGCGCCCTCTGCTGGATGTCCTCATGTGAACTCGAGCCTGGGAACTTTTCTGAATATTTTCCCACGCTCGAGGTCATATGAGGACATCCAGCAGAGGGCGCATCATCGCGAATGAAGGTAACTACAGGTCATTGACCTACTTTCCATTCATTCGCTGGGGTTTTACAGCCACGAGCACAGCTGCATTAGCAGAGCTCCTGGGTGTAAAACTATTTAACCCCTTCAGATGGATTTACAGCGTGGGACGTGACAGATCATCGGAAGGTATGGGATATTGTTGTTTTTTTATTTTTCCTTTATTACAGAGCGAGGGTCTTCAGGTGGATTAAAAGTCTAATAAAATATTACAACAACCTGTGTCTTTATTTCATTAAAAGACTTTGTAATAATGTGTGTGTGTGTGTGTGTGTGTTTTAACCATTTCATACAATTGGATTAATAATGGATAGGTGTCATAATTGATGCCTCTCCATTATTAATCTGGCTTGAGGTCACCTTACAATAGCAAGGTGACATTAACCCTTCATTACCCCATATCCCACTGCTACACGGGAATGGGAAGAAAGTGGCCAAGTGCCAGAATAGGCGCATCTTATAGATGTGCCATTTCTGGGGTGGCTGGGGCAGATGTTTTAAGCCGGGGGGGGGGGCAATAACCATGGACCCTCTCCAGGCTATTAATATCTGCCCTCAGTCACTGGCTTTACCACTCTGGCGGAGAAAATTGCGCGGGAGCCCACGCCAATTTTTTCCGCGATTTAACCCTTAAATATAATAGCTACAGCGCCCAAATTTTGCACATACACACTACTAACATTAGTAGTGTGGAATATGGAAAAAAAATGGGGATATGACATGGTTTACTGTATGTAAACCATGTCTCATATCATGTCGGGTTTAGGAAGGAGAAATGAAAAGCCAGCAATTGAATTACCGGCTTTCTGCTATATCGCGCTGAAGTAAATATAAAAATAAATATAAATATATATATGTGTCTCAATGACAAACCCGACTTTGGAGTGAAGATCGCCGACCGCCTACCCGATCCCACAGTGGGATCGGGTCGGGTTTCATGAAACCCGACTTTGCCAAAAGTCGGCGACTTTTGAAATTGGCCGATCCATTTTTCTCAACCCTAGCCACCGCCCAACCTACAAATATTAGCCTGCAGCTGCCCCAGTAGAGGTGCATCATATGTGATGTATCAATTCTGTCTCTTAGCCTCGACTCTTTTTGATTTTTTTTGTCAGTTGCAATTGGGGTCATTGTTTTTGGAGTTGATATCAGCAGCTGACTGACACCAATCCTAGGGGTTAGTAATGTAAAGGTATCAGTCAGACACCTTCATTATTAACATAGTAGTAAAAATAAATAAACAGAAAAAATATACTTTATTTAAATAAAAATTCCCCCACACTCCTTCCTTTACCCTATTATTAATTAAAATCCAGAAAAATCCTACAGCAATCCAATAGTGAAGTTTCTCACAATGCCCATTGAGTCCTATGGTGTCTCATTGTGAGAAAGTTCTCAGAATGAAACTTCATTGTTCCCTCGTGGTCAGCAGCAGGTATGAAAATTCTTATGCTCCCACTTGCTGCTGACTGTGAGTAACCCTATTGAGACTAGCATTGAGAACGTTCTCAGAATGAGACTCCATAGGGATGTCAAACATGCACACTAATGACACACGAATGACATCTGTGTGACTTCCATGTGACACATCCCGAAATTAAATGCTCCAGCTGCTTGCTACAGCAGCTGGGGAAAGCAGCAAAAATAAAGCTGACTACAACTATCATCATACTCACCTCGACCAGGTGAAGCTCATGAGAGTTATAGTAATCAACCTCCATCTGTGAATAGAGCGCATAAAAATATAATTTAAAAAAACGGTCACGTCCCCCTTATTCTTAATATCCAACTGAGAGAATGCTGACAGCCGGGGGCTGGTAGTATTGTTCTGGAATTGGGCCAATATCCATAAAGGTTCCCAGCCTATAAATAAGAGCTCCTAGCTGTCTGCATAGCCTTTACTGGCTATTAAAAATAGGAGGAACCCCACAACATTTTTAAAGGATTCCCCTTTCTAAACAGCCAGTAGAGGCTACGCAGACAGCTGTGAGTTGATATTGTAATATTGTGCAGGGTAGAGTATGTCACCATGGAACAGACAGACCAACTGTTGAAGGGGGTTTATTAACAGGGGCAATATTCTCCTTGCAGGGAGAAAATAATAGAATATAAACTGATAAAATAATGGTGCAAAATATATGGGAAGCAATATAAGTTCCCAGGCAGTCAAACAGTATAACAGTAGTAAACGGAATCTTTTGGGAAAACACATATCAGTCTGATGAGGACTTGCTTGTAGGGTCGTCTTCTCCAATGTAGGACCGAGAAACAGCAGCACTTGTCGTCCTTCTGTTATACGTGGACTGTGTAGTCTCTAGGAACCCGCAAGCTGGGGTTTAAGGGGTTACTGTGGTGAGCAGAGGGGATGCTAGGCAAACGGGGTCCTCTGTGCTCTGAGTCTTTTGCTTCAACAGTGCAGTCTATCCTGGGAGAATGATGCTCAGTCTATTATTGGGTCTCCCAACTGGAATCAGGGTCTCTGCACTCATAGAGTGGGTACTAGGGGCCACTGTCTCTGCACGGGTCACTTTCTCTGCATGGGTCACTGTCTCTGCACGGGTCACTGTCTCTGCACGGGCATCAGGGCGCACCTCTCCAGTCACAGCAGAGTCCGCTTTCACGTACTCACAAGATGCAGTCTTTCTGGACATTCTCCCTGTCTCAGTCCTCCGACCTGGAGCTCTCTCTCTCTTCCCCGGAGCGCAGCTGCGTGCTGTTTTGTCCGCTGTATCCGCTGCTCTCCCCGCTGTGACCACTGCTCTCTCCGCTGCACATGCTGCTGTCTCTCCAATACACGCTGCTCTAGCCCTGGAACGCGCATCTTTTTCCTCTCTCAGCCCGGCTTCCTTCCTGTCCCAGTCTCTAAGTCTGCCCCCAGGGAAACCTGCTGCACAGCTAAGTGGTTCCAGGCAGGGAGCAGAGAAGGTAACTTCCTTACAATATCAATAGGCTGGGTTCTTTTATGGATATTAGCCCCTTCGCAGAATAATAACACGAGCCCCCAGCTGTCTGCTTTCTCTCAGCTGGTTAATGAAATTAAACCCACATCATTTTTTATAGTTAATCAAGTACAGAAAAGAACTAATGCAAAGCACTAATTGTATAACATAATGACATATTTGTATCTATCTATTTATCCATGTTCCTCATCACAATCTATATCTATCTTTGAACATCTTTAATATGTAACACTCTTTAATTTAATTTCTATGCTGCATTTTATTCCATATGTGTCACACAAACAGTCCACTAACAATACACTGACACACAGATATGGACAGCACACGGATGTAACACGGATGTCACACAGACAAGGATCTCACCAGTACTGTTTTTTCCAGTACCATAATCAACAGGAAGCGTGAAGGGGCTATAGACAGTGAAGTGCCTATCATAGGAGGGGGGCGTATGGGACCAGGGCTCACTTGACTAGCTAGTCATGGCAATGATAAGCTATTGGTGCTAAAACAATCATTGTAAGCAAACAAAACCTTAGAGCTTCATAATTGAGGCATTCCTGAAATCTGTGTTTTAAAAACTGCAGCATGCTGTCTTCAAATTACATAGCAAAAACCTGCTAACAGATTCCCTTTTACTCTGTAAAATTCATTATTTAATATCCAGATGAGTATAACTCACTATGCATTAATTATCTTAGGATGAATCTGTGCAGCAAAGCTTTATGAGGAATGCTGCAGACATTATATCATATTGTGCAAGGTCATCCCATCTTACAGTTACAGTAGTATGCAACCTTTACTTTGAAAAGAGTAACATCAGAGTACATTTCTAAAAATAAATGATCTTAGCACGTAAGTAAGCCATGTTTCTTTGATTAATTTACAAATATGAAAAGTACGAGAGGCCTAATTTTGATGTTTTTAATCACCTTTTTTCTTATTTAGCAGCTAATATGGAGCGCTCTATCTTTTCTGACTTACTGTGTCATTAAAGAACAGTTCTGTATGAATGAGATGGCTATCTTCTATAACCTTTTTCTGCACCATTTGCTTCATTTTGCTGTTCTGATATGCTGATCATTACTGTAATGCACATTTGATGAAAAATTGCCATAAATACAATTTGAAGTGGTATTTGCAGTCAGTGATTCAAGCTTCAGGAGGCTAATTTGCATATTCCAGGTGCCTTCTGGGAGAAGCGAAGTCTCCCTAAGCTAGAAGATCGTTGGGTACAGCCGGGACCAGCTGCTTCGAAAGCATCACCAAACCAGGGATTCAAGCTTCAGGAGGCTAATTTGCATATTCCAGGTGCCTTCTGGGAGAAGCGAAGTCTCCCTAAGCTAGAAGATCGTTGGATACAGCCGGGACCAGCTGCTTCGAAAGCATCACCAAACCAGGGATTCAAGCTTCAGGAGGCTAATTTGCATATTCCAGGTGCCTTCTGGGAGAAGCGAAGTCTCCCTAAGCTAGAAGATCGTTGGGTACAGCCGGGACCAGCTGCTTCGAAAGCATCACCAAACCAGGGATTCAAGCTTCAGGAGGCTAATTTGCATATTCCAGGTGCCTTCTGGGAGAAGCGAAGTCTCCCTAAGCTAGAAGATCGTTGGATACAGCCGGGACCAGCTGCTTCGAAAGCATCACCAAACCAGGGATTCAAGCTTCAGGAGGCTAATTTGCATATTCCAGGTGCCTTCTGGGAGAAGCGAAGTCTCCCTAAGCTAGAAGATCGTTGGGTACAGCCGGGACCAGCTGCTTCGAAAGCATCACCAAACCAGGGATTCAAGCTTCAGGAGGCTAATTTGCATATTCCAGGTGCCTTCTGGGAGAAGCGAAGTCTCCCTAAGCTAGAAGATCGTTGGATACAGCCGGGACCAGCTGCTTCGAAAGCATCACCAAACCAGGGATTCAAGCTTCAGGAGGCTAATTTGCATATTCCAGGTGCCTTCTGGGAGAAGCGAAGTCTCCCTAAGCTAGAAGATCGTTGGATACAGCCGGGACCAGCTGCTTCGAAAGCATCACCAAACCGCGCGAATTTTTGCCTGTAGGACATTATTGCAAGAGAGCTTGGCTGAGTAGATTACACAAGAAGGAAAACACACAGCAAGTCAGCAGGATCTAGGAGCAACATGGCAGATGTGACAACCTACATGGTGAGCTGCAGCATGTGCTACATGTTCACAGATCGACCAGAAGAAGAATCCAATTTCACCTGTCAGAAGTGTAGACTAGTGGCCCTTTTAGAAGAAAAGGTGCGGGGTCTGGAAGAAAGAATAGCAACTTTGAAACTCATCAAAGAGAATGAAGACTTTCTAGACAGAACAGAAGCATCTCTACTGGTCACAGAAGGTGCAAAAAGTGTCAGAGAACCTCCAAAAGCAGATGAGTGGAAGCATGTGACCAAAAGAAGCAAGAAGACCATGGAGAAATCACCAACCACACAACTGAAGAACCGATATCAAATCTTTGTAGAGGATGAAGATGGCACACCTAAGAATGAAGCAATACCAGCAAGCAAAAAAGAAAAGGGCACACAGCAACAAGTGACAGCAAAAAGTACAGCCAAGAAGCAACGAAGAGTGGTGGTGGTGGGAGACTCACTACTGAGAGGCACCGAAGCAGCCATCTGCAGACCGGACATAACTGCAAGAGAAGTATGCTGCCTTCCAGGTGCGATGATCAAGGATGTGACCGATAGGATACCAAAGCTCTTCAGCTCCAAGGACGTCCACCCATTTCTTCTGATACATGTTGGCACCAATGACACGGCAAGGAAGGACCTACCGACAATCTGCAAGGACTTTGAAGAGTTGGGGAAGAAAGTAAAGGAACTGGATGCACAGGTAGTTTTTTCTTCTATCCTTCCAGTAGACGGGCATGGCACCAGGAGATGGAACAGGATCCTTGATGCAAACAACTGGCTAAGACGATGGTGCAGACAACAAGGATTTGGATTCCTGGACCACGGTGTGAATTACTGGTATGATGGACTCCTCGCCAGAGACGGACTACACCTCAACAAACCTGGGAAACACACATTCGCCAGAAGACTCGCTACACTCATCAGGAGGGCGTTAAACTAGAAGAAGAGGGGACGGGAAGAAAAACATTAGACTCGAACAAAGACGACCCAGGAAAACATACTCAGAAGGGAGGTAAGAACATTTCTAAAACAATCCACAGTGAGGAGATTGGAACAAAACAAAATCCTCTAAACTGCATGCTCGCAAACGCCAGAAGCCTGACAAACAAGATGGAAGAACTAGAAGCAGAAATATCTACAGGTAACTTTGACATAGTGGGAATAACCGAGACATGGTTAGATGAAAGCTATGACTGGGCAGTTAACTTACAGGGTTACAGTCTGTTTAGAAAGGATCGTAAAAATCGGAGAGGAGGAGGGGTTTGTCTCTATGTAAAGTCTTGTCTAAAGTCCACTTTAAGGGAGGATATTAGCGAAGGGAATGAGGATGTCGAGTCCATATGGGTTGAAATTCATGGAGGGAAAAATGGTAACAAAATTCTCATTGGGGTCTGTTACAAACCCCCAAATATAACAGAAAGCATGGAAAGTCTACTTCTAAAGCAGATAGATGAAGCTGCAACCCATAATGAGGTCCTGGTTATGGGGGACTTTAACTACCCGGATATTAACTGGGAAACAGAAACCTGTGAAACCCATAAAGGCAACAGGTTTCTGCTAATAACCAAGAAAAATTATCTTTCACAATTGGTGCAGAATCCAACCAGAGGAGCAGCACTTTTAGACCTAATACTATCTAATAGACCTGACAGAATAACAAATCTGCAGGTGGTTGGGCATTTAGGAAATAGCGACCACAATATTGTGCAGTTTCACCTGTCTTTCACTAGGGGGACTTGTCAGGGAGTCACAAAAACATTGAACTTTAGGAAGGCAAAGTTTGAACAGCTTAGAGATGCCCTTAATCTGGTAGACTGGGACAATATCCTCAGAAATGAGAATACAGATAATAAATGGGAAATGTTTAAGAACATCCTAAATAGGCAGTGTAAGCGGTTTATACCTTGTGGGAATAAAAGGACTAGAAATAGGAAAAACCCAATGTGGCTAAACAAAGAAGTAAGACAGGCAATTAACAGTAAAAAGAAAGCATTTGCACTACTAAAGCAGGATGGCACCATTGAAGCTCTAAAAAACTATAGGGAGAAAAATACTTTATCTAAAAAACTAATTAAAGCTGCCAAAAAGGAAACAGAGAAGCACATTGCTAAGGAGAGTAAAACTAATCCCAAACTGTTCTTCAACTATATCAATAGTAAAAGAATAAAAACTGAAAATGTAGGCCCCTTAAAAAATAGTGAGGAAAGAATGGTTGTAGATGACGAGGAAAAAGCTAACATATTAAACACCTTCTTCTCCACGGTATTCACGGTGGAAAATGAAATGCTAGGTGAAATCCCAAGAAACAATGAAAACCCTATATTAAGGGTCACCAATCTAACCCAAGAAGAGGTGCGAAACCGGCTAAATAAGATTAAAATAGATAAATCTCCGGGTCCGGATGGCATACACCCACGAGTACTAAGAGAACTAAGTAATGTAATAGATAAACCATTATTTCTTATTTTTAGTGACTCTATAGCGACAGGGTCTGTTCCGCAGGACTGGCGCATAGCAAATGTGGTGCCAATATTCAAAAAGGGCTCTAAAAGTGAACCTGGAAATTATAGGCCAGTAAGTCTAACCTCTATTGTTGGTAAAATATTTGAAGGGTTTCTGAGGGATGTTATTCTGGATTATCTCAATGAGAATAACTGTTTAACTCCATATCAGCATGGGTTTATGAGAAATCGCTCCTGTCAAACCAATCTAATCAGTTTTTATGAAGAGGTAAGCTATAGACTGGACCACAGTGAGTCATTGGACGTGGTATATCTCGATTTTTCCAAAGCGTTTGATACCGTGCCGCACAAGAGGTTGGTACACAAAATGAGAATGCTTGGTCTGGGGGAAAATGTGTGTAAATGGGTTAGTAACTGGCTTAGTGATAGAAAGCAGAGGGTGGTTATAAATGGTATAGTCTCTAACTGGGTCGCTGTGACCAGTGGGGTACCGCAGGGGTCAGTATTGGGACCTGTTCTCTTCAACATATTCATTAATGATCTGGTAGAAGGTTTACACAGTAAAATATCGATATTTGCAGATGATACAAAACTATGTAAAGCAGTTAATACAAGAGAAGATAGTATTCTGCTACAGATGGATCTGGATAAGTTGGAAACTTGGGCTGAAAGGTGGCAGATGAGGTTTAACAATGATAAATGTAAGGTTATACACATGGGAAGAGGGAATCAATATCACCATTACACACTGAATGGGAAACCACTGGGTAAATCTGACAGGGAGAAGGACTTGGGGATCCTAGTTAATGATAAACTTACCTGGAGCAGCCAGTGCCAGGCAGCAGCTGCCAAGGCAAACAGGATCATGGGGTGCATTAAAAGAGGTCTGGATACACATGATGAGAGCATTATACTGCCTCTGTACAAATCCCTAGTTAGACCGCACATGGAGTACTGTGTCCAGTTTTGGGCACCGGTGCTCAGGAAGGATATAATGGAACTAGAGAGAGTACAAAGGAGGGCAACAAAATTAATAAAGGGGATGGGAGAACTACAATACCCAGATAGATTAGCGAAATTAGGATTATTTAGTCTAGAAAAAAGACGACTGAGGGGCGATCTAATAACCATGTATAAGTATATAAGGGGACAATACAAATATCTCGCTGAGGATCTGTTTATACCAAGGAAGGTGACGGGCACAAGGGGGCATTCTTTGCGTCTGGAGGAGAGAAGGTTTTTCCACCAACATAGAAGAGGATTCTTTACTGTTAGGGCAGTGAGAATCTGGAATTGCTTGCCTGAGGAGGTGGTGATGGCGAACTCAGTCGAGGGGTTCAAGAGAGGCCTGGATGTCTTCCTGGAGCAGAACAATATTGTATCATACAATTATTAGGTTCTGTAGAAGGACGTAGATCTGGGTATTTATTATGATGGAATATAGGCTGAACTGGATGGACAAATGTCTTTTTTCGGCCTTACTAACTATGTTACTATGTTACTATGTGCATATTACTTGTTCTGCGGTGTTTAACTGATGAATTGAGCTTTACTGATATTATAGGTACGCATAGATTGTGGCAACGAGAGCATGCTACGTATAATTGCATTGAGGCAAGCGAAAAACATTTGCAATGGATTTTTCAGACATGCACTGTTTACATATTTTTCACAGGACAAATAATTGCTCAAGGTGTCTGCAATGACATTATTATTATTATTATTATTATTTATTGTTATAGCGCCATTTATTCCATGGCGCTTTACATGTAAGGAGGGGTTTACATAATAAAAACAAGTACAATAATCTTAAACAATACATGTCATAACTGGTACAGGAGGAGAGAGGACCCTGCCCGCGAAGGCTCACAATCTACAAGGGATGGGTGAGACTACAGTAGGTGAGGGTAGAGCTGGTCATGCAACGGTTTGGTCGATCGGTGGTTACTGCAGGTTGTAGGCTTGCTGGAAGAGGTGGGTCTTCATGTTCTTTTTGAAGGTTTCGATGGTTGATGAGAGTCTGATATGTTGGGGTAGAGGGTTCCAGAGTAGGGGTGATACGCGAGAGATATCTTGTATATGATTGTGGGAAGAGGAGATAAGAGGGGAGTAAAAAGGAGGTCTTGTGAGGATCAGAGATTGCGTGTAGGTAAGTACTGGGAGACGAGGTCACAGATGTATGGAGGAGACAGGTTGTGGATGGCTTTGTATGTCATGGTTAGGGTTTTGTACTGGCGTCTCTGGGCAATGGGGAGCCAGTGAAGGGATTGACAGAGGGGAGAAGCTGGAGATTAGCGGGGGGACAGGTGGATTATCGGGCAGCAGAGTTTAGAATAGATTGGAGGGGTGCGAGAGTGTAAGAGGGGAGGCCACAGAACAGGAGGTTGCAGTAGTCAAGGAGAAAGATGATGAGGGCATGGACTAGGGTTTTTGCAGATTCTTTGTTGAGGAATGAACGGATTCGTGAAATATTTTTGAGTTGAAGTCGGCAAGAAGTGGAAAGGGCTTGGATATGTGGTTTGAAGGAGAGATCAGCATTAAGGATTACCCCGAGGCAGCGAGCTTGTGGGACTGAGGAGAGTGGGCAGCCATTTACTGTAATGGTTAGATTCGTTGGGGGGGGGGGGTCACGTGAGATGGGGGAAAGATGATAAATTCTGTTTTGTCCATGTTAAGTTTCAAGGGAACATAGCATAAGCAGGAATTAAAATTAAAACATAACTTTTAATGTATAACCAAATAAAGAAATATATTAAATAAACTGTCACCCAAAAAAAAGTGTATCGATAAAAAAGTACTACTGGGTATACCCTGTCAGGGGACGTGCCATAAAAAATGTAGTACTTATACAAGATTTTTGTGCAGACGCTGGCAGTGGTCCAGTGTCCTATCACTCAACCCAAGGTACCTGATTAAATGGTGATAATGCCTAGAGAAGAAGCATTTATCAAGTGCCAATACAGATAAACAGATAGCCTTGATTGCATTAATATTAACAGTTATCACAAAGCAAAGTGAGGGGTAAGATCAATTGGAAAAGACATGTACACAAAATTAATATTGGAACAATCTCACCAATTGCTGAGGATAGGTAAGGTGGAGCCCCAATTCGCTTAGGTGGAGAAATCCTTCAAGCCACAGCATCAGGAGACAATTCCCTGTCAGTCCCTGGAGGGCTATCAATAAATCTCAATCCCCGAGCTCCTGCCCTTACAAGGACAGTCCACATCTACCCCCAAGGAATAACATGCCCTGCACTCTCCCTATTTCCAGGTCCCTGGAACCTTGGGAGCATGGCAGCGTGACTCCCTCAGCGTCTCAGCACGCCACCAGCGCTCCAGGCAACAGAACGTGCACAGTGTGGGCACATCGTATGCCCAAGCAGCTTACTCTGCTCACAGTCATGGTCTCCATTAGTGCCTCTGAAATTTGCCTCTACATATATTGTCAGCATACTCATGCATCTGATTAAATGTCCAGATCCTACGCTCCAGATAAACTTGCTCTGAGGAAGGTCCACAAAGGACCGAAAACGTTTAGCAAGATACGAGCTACAGCTGATCTGTTTGTCCAGATGTAAAATAAATGACTTTATTTTCTACAAGCATTATTGAGTGCCAAGCTTTTTGATACAGTTTATTTAAAGGGGCTGGAAACCCTACTTGAGCACCTCTACTCACAAATCTATAGAGTGCCGTGTATCTTGTTCTTGTTACTAAATTTTTTATGGCATGTCCCCTGACAGGGTATACCCAGTACTACTTTTTTATCGATACACTTTTTTTTGGGTGACAGTTTATTTAATATATTCCTTTATTTGGTTATACATTAAAAGTTATGTTTTAGTTTTAATTCCTGCTTATGCTATGTTCTCAAGATTTTGGTAGGATCATGTGATACATTTAAACTATTATATATTGCTGTTTTTGCGTTCATGTTAAGTTTCAGAAATCTAGTGGAGAAGAAGGATGAAATAGTGGACAGACATTGAGGGATTCTGGTTAGTAGGGAGGTGATATCTTGTCCAGAGATGTAGATCTGTGTGTCATCAGCATAGAGATGATACTGAAAGCCATGAGATTCTATGAGCTGTCCCAGGCCAAAGGTGTAAATGGAGAAGAGCGTGGACATGACAATCATCTAAAACTATGTATCTATGTGTATATACACACATGGTCAAAATTGTTGGTACCTCTCGTTTAATGTCAGAAAAACCCACAATGGTCACAGAAATAACTTGAATCTGACAAAAGGCTTGGAGGTTGGAGATGCTTGGAGATGGTCTTCTAACATGTTTGTCTAAAAATTTATTTCTAATCTCCCGAGACAACTCTTTCCTTTGCTTCCTCTGGTCCATGTTGAGTGTGATATACACCATGTCACCAGTATCTGTTTATCTGATTCCAAGATTGTAGACACCTGTGATGCTAATTAGTGGACACACCTTGATTTAACATGTCCCTTTTGTCACATTATTTTCAGGGGTACCATCATTTCTATCCAGCCCTATTTCATGAGTTTTATTTTATTTTTATAATTCCGTGAAAACATGGTTTAAAAGCAATGTCTGGCTTTCATTTGTTTATTTTCATAGAGTATTTATTATTACTTTTGTCAGATTCAAGTTATTTCTGTGATCATTGTGGGTTTTTCTGTCATTAAACAAGGGGCACCAACAATTTTGACCATGTGTGTAAATGTAAGTGCTGCCTCCAATTTTTCTGGATTTATATATATATATATATATATATATATATATATATATATATATAGTTGTGAATTCTGTGGCAGAGCTCCCTCCTGTGGTCACAAGTGGTACTTCGGCTGATTCTCCCTGTGAGCTTCTGTTGGTGGAGGGAAGTGGTACTGCGGCTTCTGAGTTTCCTCCCTCAGGTGATCTGGTGAGGTCGTTAGGTGCTTCTCTACTTAACTCCACCTAATGCTTTGATCCTGGCTTCCTGTCAATGTTCCAGTGTTGGACTTGCTTTTCCCTGGATCATTCCTGTGGCCTGCTGCTCTGCATAGCTAAGTTCTTCTTTGCTATTTGTTTGCTATTTTTTCTGTCCAGCTTGTCTAATTTTTTGCTGGAAGCTCTGGGACGCAAAGGGTGTACCTCCGTGCCGTTAGTTCAGTACGGAGGGTCTTTTTGCCCCCTTTGCGTGGTTTTCTTTAGGGTTTTGTGTAGACCGCAAAGTTGCCTTTTCTATCCTCGCTCTGTTAAGAAAGTCGGGCCTCACTTTGCTGAATCTATTTAATCTCTACGTTTGTCTTTTTCATCTTAACTCACAGTCATTATTTGTGGGGGGCTGCCTTTTCCTTTGGGGTATTTCTCTGAGGCAAGGTAGGCTTATTTTCTATCTTCAGGCTAGTTAGTTTCTCAGGCTGTGCCGAGTTGCATAGGCAGAGTTAGGCGCAATCCACGGCTGCCTCTAGTGTTGTTTGGAGAGGATTAGGGATTGCGGTCTGCAGAGTTCCCACGTCTCAGAGCTCGTTCTATGATTTTGGGTTATTGTCAGATCACTGTATGTGCTCTGACCGCTATGTCCATTGTGGTACTGAATTGCCTTTCATAACAGCACAGGAAGCCCAAAGTACTAATGATTCTCAATAGAGGGAAAAAAGAAGTTCTGAGACCATTTTTTTTTCTTTGCACTGTGTTTTGCCTTTTTTTTCCTCTAGACATTTGGGTGGTTCAGTACACAGGTGTAGCGATGGACATTAGAAGTCTGTCTTCATCTGTGGATCAGCTCTCGGCAAGAGTACAAAAGATTCAAGACACTATTGATCAGAAATCTATGTTAGAACCAAGAATTCCTATTCCTGATTTGTTTTTTGGAGATAGAACTAAGTTTCTGAGTTTCAAAAATAATTGTAAATTATTTCTGTCCTTGAAACCTCGCTCCTCTGGTGATCCAGTTCAACAGGTTTTGATTGTTATTTCTTTTTTGCGCGGCGACCCTCAGGACTGGGCATTTTCTCTTGCGCCAGGAGATCCTGCATTGAGTAATATCGATGCGTTTTTCCTGGTGCTCGGATTGCTGTACGATGAACCTAATTCAGTGGATCAGGCAGAGAAAAATTTGCTGGCTCTTTGTCAGGGTCAGGATGAGATAGAGGTATATTGTCAGAAATTTAGAAAGTGGTCCGTGCTCACTCAATGGAATGAATCTGCGCTGGCAGCTATGTTCAAAAAGGGTCTCTCTGAAGCCCTTAAGGATGTCATGGTGGGATTTCCTATGCCTGCTGGTTTGAATGAGTCTATGTCTTTGGCCATTCAGATCGGTCGACGCTTGCGTGAGCGTAAATCCGTGCACCATTTGGCGGTATTACCTGAGCTTAAACCTGAGCCTATGCAGTGCGATAGGACTTTGACCAGAGTTGAACGGCAAGAACACAGACGTCTGAATGGGCTGTGTTTCTACTGTGGTGATTCCACTCATGCTATCTCCGATTGTCCTAAGCGCACTAAGCGGTTCGCTAGGTCTGCCATCATTGGTACGGTACAGTCAAAATTTCTTCTGTCTGTTACCTTGATCTGCTCTTTGTCATCGTATTCTGTCATGGCATTTGTGGATTCAGGCGCTGCCCTGAATTTGATGGACTTGGAGTATGCTAACCGTTGTGGGTTTCTCTTAGAGCCCTTGCAGTGTCCTATTCCATTGAGAGGAATTGATGCCACGCCTTTGGCCAAGAATAAGCCTCAATACTGGACCCAGCTGACCATGTGCATGGCTCCTGCACATCAGGAGGTTATTCGCTTTCTGGTGTTGCATAATCTGCATGATGTGGTCGTGTTGGGGTTGCCATGGCTACAAGCCCATAATCCAGTATTAGATTGGAAATCCATGTCGGTGTCCAGCTGGGGTTGTCAGGGGGTACATGGTGATGTTCCATTTCTGTCAATTTCGTCATCCACCCCTTCTGAGGTTCCAGAGTTCTTGTCTTATTACCGGGATGTATTTGATGAGCCCAAGTCCGATGCCCTACCTCCGCATAGGGATTGTGATTGTGCTATCAATTTGATTCCTGGTAGTAAATTCCCAAAAGGTCGACTGTTTAATTTATCCGTGCCTGAGCATGCCGCTATGCGCAGTTATGTGAAGGAATCCCTGGAGAAGGGGCATATTCGCCCGTCATCGTCACCATTAGGAGCAGGGTTCTTTTTTGTAGCCAAGAAGTATGGTTCGCTGAGACCTTGTATAGATTACCGCCTTCTAAATAAGATCACGGGTAAATTTCAGTACCCCTTGCCATTGTTATCTGATTTGTTTGCTCGGATTAAGGGGGCTAGTTGGTTCACCAAGATAGATCTTCGTGGTGCGTATAATCTGGTGCGAATCAGGCGAGGAGATGAATGGAAAACTGCATTTAATACGCCCGAGGGTCATTTTGAGTATCTAGTGATGCCATTCGGACTTGCCAATGCTCCATCAGTGTTTCAGTCCTTTATGCATGACATCTTCCGAGAGTACCTGGATAAATTCCTGATTGTGTACTTGGATGACATTTTGATCTTCTCGGATGATTGGGAGTCTCATGTGAAGCAGGTCAGAACAGTTTTTCAGGTCCTGCGTGCTAATTCTTTGTTTGTGAAGGGATCAAAGTGTCTCTTTGGTGTGCAGAAGGTTTCATTTTTGGGGTTCATCTTTTCCCCTTCTACTATCGAGATGGATCCTGTTAAGGTCCAAGCCATCCATGATTGGACTCAGCCGACATCTCTGAAAAGTCTGCAAAAGTTCCTGGGCTTTGCTAATTTTTATCGTCGCTTCATCTGCAAATTTTCTAGTATTGCCAAACCATTGACCGATTTGACCAAGAAGGGTGCTGATTTGGTCAATTGGTCTTCTGCTGCTGTGGAGTCTTTTCAAGAGTTGAAGCGTCGTTTTTGTTCTGCCCCTGTGTTGTGTCAACCAGATGTTTCTCTTCCGTTCCAGGTCGAGGTTGATGCTTCTGAGATTGGAGCAGGGGCTGTTTTGTCGCAGAGAGGTTCTGATTGCTCAGTGATGAAACCATGCGCTTTTTTTTCCAGGAAGTTTTCGCCTGCTGAGCGAAATTATGATGTGGGCAACCGAGAGTTGCTGGCCATGAAGTGGGCATTCGAGGAGTGGCGTCATTGGCTTGAAGGAGCTAAGCATCGCGTGGTGGTATTGACTGATCATAAGAACTTGACTTATCTTGAGTCTGCTAAGCGGTTAAATCCTAGACAGGCTCGTTGGTCGCTGTTTTTTGCCCATTTTGACTTTGTGATTTCGTACCTTCCGGGCTCTAAAAATGTGAAGGCGGATGCTCTGTCTAGGAGTTTTGTGCCCGACTCTCCGGGTTTGTCTGAGACGGCGGGTATCCTCAAGGAAGGAGTAATTGTGTCTGCCATCTCCCCTGATTTGCGGCGGGTGCTGCAAAAATTTCAGGCTAATAAACCTGATCGTTGTCCAGCGGAGAGACTGTTTGTCCCTGATAAGTGGACCAATAAAGTTATCTCTGAGGTTCATTGTTCGGTGTTGGCTGGTCATCCTGGAATCTTTGGTACCAGAGAGTTAGTGGCTAGATCCTTTTGGTGGCCGTCTCTGTCGCGGGATGTGCGTACTTTTGTGCAGTCCTGTGGGATTTGTGCTCGGGCTAAGCCCTGCTGTTCTCGTGCCAGTGGGTTGCTTTTGCCCTTGCCGGTCCCGAAGAGGCCTTGTACACATATCTCTATGGATTTTGTTTCTGATCTTCCCGTTTCTCAAAAGATGTCAGTCATTTGGGTGGTCTGTGATCGCTTTTCTAAGATGGTCCATTTGTTAACCTTGTCTAAATTGCCTTCCTCCTCTGATTTGGTGCCATTGTTCTTCCAGCATGTGGTTCGTTTACATGGCATTCCAGAGAATATCGTTTCTGACAGAGGTTCCCAGTTTGTTTCAAGGTTTTGGCGAGCCTTTTGTGGTAGGATGGGCATTGACTTGTCTTTTTCCTCGGCTTTCCATCCTCAGACTAATGGCCAGACCGAACGAACCAATCAGACCTTGGAAACATATCTGAGATGCTTTGTTTCTGCCAATCAGGATGACTGGGTGTCCTTTTTGCCTTTGGCTGAGTTCGCCCTTAATAATCGGGCCAGTTCGGCTACCTTGGTTTCGCCATTTTTCTGCAATTCTGGGTTCCATCCTCGTTTCTCTTCAGGACAGGTTGAGTCTTCAGACTGTCCTGGTGTGGATACTGTGGTGGACAGGTTGCAGCAGATTTGGACTCATGTACTGGACAATTTGACCTTGTCCCAGAAGAAGGCTCAACGTTTCGCTAATCGCAGACGCCGTGTGGGTCCCCGACTTCGTGTTGGGGATCTGGTTTGGTTATCTTCTCGTCATATTCCTATGAAGGTTTCCTCTCCTAAGTTTAAACCTCGTTTCATTGGTCCATATAGGATTTCTGAGGTTCTTAATCCTGTGTCTTTTCGTCTGACCCTTCCAGATTCTTTTTCCATACATAACGTATTCCATAGGTCATTGTTGCGGAGATACGTGGCACCTATGGTTCCATCTGTTGATCCTCCTGCCCCGCTTTTGGTGGAGGGGGAATTGGAGTATATTGTGGAGAAGATTTTGGATTCTCGTGTTTCTAGACGGAAACTCCAGTATCTGGTTAAATGGAAGGGTTATGCTCAGGAAGATAATTCCTGGGTTTTTGCCTCTGATGTTCATGCTTCCGATCTTGTTCGTGCCTTTCATGTGGCTCATCCTGGTTGGCCTGGGGGCTCTGGTGAGGGTTCGGTGACCCCTCCTCAAGGGGGGGTACTGTTGTGAATTCTGTGGCAGAGCTCCCTCCTGTGGTCACAAGTGGTACTTCGGCTGATTCTCCCTGTGAGCTTCTGTTGGTGGAGGGAAGTGGTACTGCGGCTTCTGAGTTTCCTCCCTCAGGTGATCTGGTGAGGTCGTTAGGTGCTTCTCTACTTAACTCCACCTAATGCTTTGATCCTGGCTTCCTGTCAATGTTCCAGTGTTGGACTTGCTTTTCCCTGGATCATTCCTGTGGCCTGCTGCTCTGCATAGCTAAGTTCTTCTTTGCTATTTGTTTGCTATTTTTTCGGTCCAGCTTGTCTAATTTTTTGCTGGAAGCTCTGGGACGCAAAGGGTGTACCTCCATGCCGTTAGTTCGGTACGGAGGGTCTTTTTGCCCCCTTTGCGTGGTTTTCTTTAGGGTTTTGTGTAGACCGCAAAGTTGCCTTTTCTATCCTCGCTCTGTTAAGAAAGTCGGGCCTCACTTTGCTGAATCTATTTCATCTCTACGTTTGTCTTTTTCATCTTAACTCACAGTCATTATATGTTGGGGGCTGCCTTTTCCTTTGGGGTATTTCTCTGAGGCAAGGTAGGCTTATTTTCTATCTTCAGGCTAGTTAGTTTCTCAGGCTGTGCCGAGTTGCATAGGCAGAGTTAGGCGCAATCCACGGCTGCCTCTAGTGTTGTTTGGAGAGGATTAGGGATTGCGGTCTGCAGAGTTCCCACGTCTCAGAGCTCGTTCTATGATTTTGGGTTATTGTCAGATCACTGTATGTGCTCTGACCGCTATGTCCATTGTGGTACTGAATTGCCTTTCATAACAATATATATACAGTATATATATATATATATATATATATATATATATGCACTGCTTAAAAATTAAAGGGAACATTAAAATCCCACATCCTAGATATCACTGAATGAAATATTCCAGTTGTAAATCTTTATTCATTACATAGTGGAATGTGTTAAGAACAATAAAACCTAAAAATTATCAACGTAAATCACAGCTAAAATCCCACGGAGGTCTGCAGTTGGAATGATGCTTAAATTCAAAGTGGAAAATGAAGTTACAGGCTGATCCGACTGCAGTGGAAATGCCTCAAGACAAGGAAATTATGCTCAGTAGTGTGTGTGGCCTCCATGTGCCTGTATGACCTCCCTACAATGCCCGGGCATGCTCTTGATGAGGCGGCAGATGTTATGTTGGTGGTGGTGCGAGACATGATGTCTCAGATGTGTTCAATCGGATTCAGGTCTGGGGAATACCTCACAGCAAGGTGTAGGAGTGCCACTGATTCACACTGCAAACAAGGTCCACAGCCACAATAGGCACCCTATACCATCACAACTGATTTTCTAGGATTATTAGCCCCTGGATACTACTGGGACATCCCTTCCCTTTTCTTGAGTTCTGCTCCCATACTACACCTGGATTTAGCGACCTATGAGTAAGACCCGGGAGGGGTCGAAACGTTAGTAATTTGTGTCGCATATCATTTTTCCAGTGTACATATGCTATTTGATTGATTTTGTGCACATTGAATAAATTGTTAATTTCTGAAAGATATTCCACTAAGGGTGTGCGGTGAATCTTAGTCTACAAAACAGCACTTGTGACATCAGCTGCCTCAGTGCAGGTGCAGGTGCTAAGCTCAAGAGGGAGTTTCCACCCTACACTGCCTGAAGAAAACCAGACTCGCCGTGCTAGTAGCAGCACATGTGCATATGGGGTGGTAACTGTCCCACCAGCACACAGCATCAAACGTGATCTTAGTGCACCGGCAGAGCACTCCAAAGATCCTTTTATATCCCACGCTCAAGTCCAGTCAAAAAGGACCTTGGCTTCGGACCATTCCGAAGTCGGCACAGGACCTGATGAACTGACGACTGACCACCAAAGGGAGGTCGCCACCTCACGAGCATGCTCAGTAGAGCAAATCCTGGATTTAGCCTCAGGCAAGGCTGCTCAATGCTGTCTATTGTTAGTTACCATAGCTGAACCTGGAGAGGCAGCAGTAAGGACATGCACAGACCGAGTCTGAGCAAGATACCGGGCTCGATGTCTTTGCTGAGCAGCATCCACTGTGGTCAAGACTGAACAGGAGACCACAGAGGAAGATAAGGCTTGGGATCTCTCCTGTGCAGAGGAAGAATCCTGATGCCTAACAATATATACATATATATGGACTATTGTGCAAAATATTTAGATTGCTGTATAAAAATACTGCAGAGTAAGGCTGCCGTCACACTAGCAGTATCTGGTCAGTATTTTACATCAGTATTTGTAAGCCAAAACCAGGAGTGGAACAAATAGAGGAAAAGTATAATAGAAACATATTTACCACTTCTGCATTTATCACCAACTCCTGGTTTTGGCTTACAAATACTGATGTAAAATACTGACCAAATACTGCTAGTGTGACGACAGCCTAAGACTGTTTTCAAAACAGTCAGTGATTTATTTTCACGGAATAACAAAATGTTAAAGGGGTTGCCCAGTCAAAACTGACAAGTCTGGAGTCACTCTGTGTGATTACAGACTTATGAGTCCCCCCAGCACACGCACTGTGCGCTGCTGGGATTCACAGGTATCAGAACCTGGGAACGGATGTTATGTATATGTCACTTTCCATACACTTGTATGCCATACATTTGTATGGAAGGAGGCTGATCCTTCAAATGTTATTGATGTGCCATTTCAGGGGCGGCGGAGGGTTGATGTTCTTAGCCTGTCTTTATCGCTCGGCATCTCCTCTTCCTTGGGAGGCAGGGCCACATCTCTCTGCACTGATATAAAGTAAAAAGTGAAGAGGTATTTCCATCTCCAAGATTCTATTCCAATGTGAAAAAAGTGTAATAATAATAATAATATTAGCAAATACCTCCTATAAATTTAGTACAGTTCTTCAGATTCGCTATGCCACTTATCTCATGTAGGGCATTGCAGTAGCTTAGATATCCATGTCTTCGACCACTAAGAGCAAACTGTCACTATATGAGTGGTTATAGAGGAAATTTGTGGATTGTATCCGCGCTGCCAGGCAATTCAAATACAGACGTGGTGGAAAACGTAATGGTTTTCATCCACGTCTGTATTTGAATTATCTGGCAGCGCGGATACAATCCACAAATTTCCTCTATAACATTTCTGTTATGGTCGTTTGCCAACCCGTGGACCTGTGGCAGCTGATAGATATGCTTTCTTTCTATGCTACCAGGTGAGCAGTATTTGGTAAAAAAACTATTATTGAAATCTGTGGGATAAGACCCTATTTGCGCTCCTTGTCAAATGACTCAACCCATTGTCGTACTAACATGAAATCACAGCCAAACGAAGAGGACCATTAATAACAAGAATCTTTTTGGAATATGAGATAAAAACAAATTTAAAACCAGTGAATGACTACAAGTTGAATATAGTAGCAGAGTGTCCAGTAGTGGGGTGTAGCTAATATAACATGGAGTATCAAGTAAGTAGATTATACTATATACGGTATGTCAATAAATAGTCAGAATACAGTGACCTCACATCAGAAAAATAATAAATTTATGGCCAAGGTGCAGAGATTTCATCATGAGCAGCTTTGAATAGACAAAATATAAATGTATCAATATGTTATAATGTATTACAGAGAGAAAAAACTGCTAATCAAAAGCTGCCAGGATGAAAAAAAAACATTTATAGTGATCTTTGCAGTACAAATAATAATAGAGTGATATTTTTTCCAAATGTTAATAAATAACTGATAGCAAAAACTAGAGAACCTGTTACTTTGGTAAAAACAAGGAGGTATCACATAGAGGATGGACCAGACGTTCCGCTCTCACCCCCACTCACGTTTCGCTATTCAACTTCTTCCTGGAGCGTGTCCCCATAATGTTAGCAACAGGAAATCAGAGAAACTATACTATATTTCTAATTAGAGGTATTTGATAATATTATTACACGTTGGGATAGGATCACCCCTTTAACTTATAATATTCACAATTCTTTTCTGGTGATCAGGTCTCCCCAGAACTGAAGCTCGCATTATCATGTTCTCAAACAGCAGCTCTAACTATGAGCCACAGCCCATAATTTTAAACATCGGAGAACTTGGTTATCTTGCGATGTATTGTAAGCAGTGAAACCAGAAACAGATTATACATGTATATTGTATACAGCGGTGTATTTCTTTGTACTTGTATACTGAGGTGAAGAAAAAGTCAGATTTTTTTGTTCCAATAAAACTACTAAAAATACTAAAAAGCAATTGTAAAATGTTTTTTTTTTCTTTTTTTGAGTCTCTCCAAGGAACAAAAAATTCAACATTGCAGGCAGGAGCTAAATCTACAGAGCAACAGACTTTAACAACATATCTGGAAGAATTTTATATACAGCTCTGGCAAAAATTAAGAGACCACCACATCAAAACCTGTCATGGGCAGCCCAATCTCCAGACCTGAACCCCATTGAAAACCTCTGGAATGTAATCAAGAAGATGATGGATAGCCACAAGCCATCAAACAAAGAAGAACTGCCTACATTTTTGCGCCAGGTGCAACCAATCAGCGAAGCGTGGTTCAAATCCATCGCCAAGTCGAGGCCAGACTGCGTCTGTCACTGATTGGTCGCAGGCGGCTGGCGCAACCAATCAGCGAAGCGGGATTTCCATTACAGACAAACAGACAGAATTAGACGATTATATAGTAGATATGCTGCATTTTTTTATGTATGTTCCCTCATATTTGTTACATTGTTTTTGGTGCAGATGTGAATCCGCTTTTTTAATGCTACCAAAAAGCTGTGATTCTGTAGATGTAGATTTTGTGATTCAGGCTCCTCAAAGAAGCCTGTAGAGAAAAAAAAGCATCAAAACAGCAGAGTACAGCAGCATCTTTACTGTAGATGCATGGAGGGCAGAGACTTCATAAAATCACATACACTTTGCTTAGACATTTACTTCGTGTTCCCATGTAAAGTAAATCAGTTTTTTGGGCTGCTTTTTATTGCACAGAAATTCTGCTATGTTTAACTGTCCAAGCAAAGTGGATGTGATTCCATGAAAATTGCACCCCTGTGTATCTAAATACACTGCTAAATTGTGCTGTGATTGTGCATTTTTTCTCTAGAGGCTTCTATGTGCATAAAACGCATGTAAAAATCCGAGGTTACTTTTCAAGTGCAGAATCAAAGCTTTTCTGTACTATAAAAAGCATTTAAAAATGTGGCTTCACATCTGCAGTAAAATGCAACAAATAAGGGGGAAAAGGCATAAAAATGCAGCAAAGTGCAATAATCAGTGAAGATTGCTATTGTATAGTTTGGTTCGGACACCAGCATAAAACCAAAAACACTGTATTTATGCTATGTGTGAACACGGCTTTACAGCAACCAAAAAGCCAGATGTTGTATAGTGAAGCTACATAAAGGTGAGAAAGTTCTGGTGGCTATGACTATAAATGAATGAACAAAAAATAAATCCATACAGTAGGTATCAATTAGAGATGAGCATGACACACAAATGACTTCATGCCAGCCCTGGCTAATCAAAAGCAGAGGTAAGAGATTTGTGGGCCTTCCATTTAGCCGCCTGGCATCACTGGCCTAGATGCTGAACCAGAGACCCGTGAATCAATTTGCTCATCTCTAATCCCAACTGTCCCAGATACAGTGGACAGTCCCAAATTTGGGTCTATGCCCTGCAGTCTCAGGCGTCTGAATTTCAAACTGCCACCACCCCTTGACATCTCCTTCTGCCACAGTAGAAAGAAATGGTAAATGGGCAGCCGCAGCATGATTTGTCCCTCTTCCTGTTTTTAAAATAGGGAGGTATGGGTGTATTTACATATATTCTGTATGAAAGCTGTGAAGTAAAGGGTTAAATCCTAGCTCTGCAAGTTTTGATTGGAGGCAACTGTCTAGCTTTGACTACAGTCGGGTCCTATGTTCATTTTGTGTCAGTCTGCTGGTGGATACTGAGCAGAGTTGAGTGTGTTGAAGCTGGTGAGTGAAGAAAGAAAATACCTTTGGTGTTGTCAGCCTCAGCTAGAAGCTGAAAGAGAGGAATGTAATCTTTTCGAGTGACCCCACACTTAGGGCTCATACTCACCTGCGAGAAATTCGGATGAGTCTCGCACGTCAATACCCGGGGCTGCTGCCGGCACTCAGGAGCGGAGGGTGCGGCTGCATGTATTCTTATGCGGCTGCACGCTCCACTCCTGAATGCCGGGTGCAGTGTCAGGTATTAACATGCGAGACTCATCCGAATTTCTCGCAGGTGAGTATAAGCCCTAATGCATATGCCTGCTGAATTAATTGTTGAATTGCTGTTATATTTTTGTACCCAAAAGAGATTGTTTTGTTTAGAATCCCTTGGAGTTTTATGAAAGCAATAAAACTGCATGTTTGGAACAAACCACATTGCTGCGTGAACGCTGCCTGCTACTGAGCATGAATCCCTACGTTATATGTATTGCAATGTGTCATGTCTAGGGTTGAGCGACTTTTAGGTTTTCAGGGTCGAGTCGGGTTTCACGAAACCCGACTTTCTCAAATGTCGGGTCGAGTGAAATTGGCCGATCCTATTGAAAAGTCGGGGTCGGGAACGGCCGAAACTCAAAACCCTATGTAAGTCTATGGGTTTTTTTTTTTTTACATTTCCTTCAGGGAGATATAGCAGAAAAGCCGGTAATTCAATTACCGGCTTTTCATTTCTCCTGCCAAAACCCGACATGATATGAGACATGGTTTACATACAGTAAACCATGTGATATCCCCCTTTTTTTTGCATATTCCACACTACTAATGTTAGTAGTGTGTATATGCAAAATTTCGGCGCTCTAGCTCTTAAATTTAAGGGTTAAGTCGCGGAAAAAATTGGCGTGGGCTCCCGCGCAATTTTCTCCGCCAGAGTAGTAAAGCCAGTGACTGAGGGCAGATATTAATAGCCTGGAGAGGGTCCACGGTTTTTGCCCCCCCCCCTGGCTAAAAACATCTGTCCCCAGCCACCCCAGAAAAGGCACATCTGGAAGATGAGCCTATTCTGGCACTTGGCCACTCTCTTCCCATTCCCGTGTAGCGGTGGGATATGGGGTAATGAAGAGTTAATGTCACCTTGCTATTGTAAGGTGACATTAAGCCAGATTAATAATGGAGAGGCGTCAATTCTGACACCTATCCATTATTAATCCATTTGCATTAAATGGTTAAAAAAAACACACACACATTATTAAAAAGTATTTTAATGAAATAAAAACACAGGTTGTTTTAATATTTTATTGTATGCTCAATCCACTCGCTGAAGACCCTCGCTCTGTAACAAATAAAAGATAATAAACCAACAATATCCATACCTTCCGTAGATCTGTAATGTCCCACGTTGTAAATCCATCTGAAGGGGTTAAAATATTTTACAGCCACAAGCTCTGCTAATGCAGCTGTGCTTGTGGCTGTAAACCCCAGCGAATGAAGGTAATGTAGGTCAATGACCTATAGTTACCTTCATTCGCGGTGATGCGCCCCCTGCTGGATGTTTTCATATGACCTCGAGCCTGGGAACTTTTCCCACGCTCCAGTGACATCCAGCAGGGGGCGCATCACCGCGAATGAAGGTAACTACAGGTCATTGACCTACATTACCTTCATTCGCTGGGGTTTACAGCCACAAGCACAGCTGCATTAGCAGAGCTTGTGGCTGTAAAATATTTTAACCCCTTCAGATGGATTTACAACGTGGGACGTTACAGATCTACGGAAGGTATGTATATTGTTGGTTTATTATTTTTTATTTGTTACAGAGCGAGGGTCTTCAGCGAGTGGATTGAGCGTACAATAAAATATTAAAACAAACGGTGTGTTTATTTCATTAATATAATTTTTAATAATGTGTTTGTGTTTTTTTAACTCTTTCATACAATTGGATTAATAATGGATAGTTGTCATAATTGACGCCTCTCCATTATTAATCTGGCTTAATGTCACCTTACAATAGCAAGGTGGCATTAACCCTTCATTACCCCATATCCCACCACTACACGGGAATGGGAAGAGAGTGGCCAAGTGCCAGAATAGGCGCATCTTACAGATGTGCCTTTTCTGGGGTGGCTGGGGGCAGGTGTTTTTAGCCAGGGGGGGGGCAATAACGATGGACCCTCTCCAGGCTATTAATATCTGCCCTCAGTCACTGGCTTTACTACTCTGGCGGAGAAAATTGTGCGGGAGCCCACGCCAATTTATTCAGCGATTTAACCCTTAAATTTAAGAGCTACGGCGCTGAAATTTTATGCAAAAAAAAGGGGATATGACATGGTTTACTGTATGTAAACCATGTCTCAAATCATGTCGGGTTTTGGCAGGAGAAATGAAAAGCCGGTAATTGAATTACACCGGCTTTTCTGCTATATCGCGCTGAAGTTAATATAAATATATGTATATATATATATAACGAAACCCGACTTTTCACTTGAGATCGCCGACCGCCGACCCGATCCCAGAGTGGGATCGGGTCGGGTTTCACGAAACCCGACTTTGCAAAAAGTCATGTATATATATTTCTGAAGATATGTGTGTGTGACACGTGTATTTATCTGTGGGTACATATACTGTATGTATGTGCTCATGTGTGGCATTTTAGCTCTATTACAAGTCTATGGCCGGGGTCACACTGGCGACTTAAACGGACGAGTGCAATGCGATAAAAAATCGCATTGTGCTCGGACCAATGTTACGTACACTATGAGGCAGTTCCCAGCAGCCAATTTTTTGTCGGCCGTTTCCCTCGGTCCGAGACAATCACAGCATGCTGCGATTGTCACGGACGCTCGGCCGACTCTCGGCTCACTCGCACCCATATAAGCCTATGGGTGCGAGTGAGAAAGCGCACATCACTCGGATGTCATGCAAGTGCTGTGCGCTAAACGCGGACCCGCCAATGGAGGAGATGGAGAAATTAGTTTCTCTGCCTTTTCCGCAGCTGTGCTCCAATCCGCTCTGTGAAAGAGGCTCGGAGCACAGACACATGACACTCGGCTCCTGCTCGCAGCAGAGCAGGAGCCGAGGGTCATTAGCATCGGATGCAATACGCTAGTGTGACGGCGGCCTAAGAAATGCCCAGTGTGGTGGGTCTGAAGTGTCACATGTAAACCTTTAGGTCACTAAAGACATTTAATTATGTCTATGGTGCAGCTGTTTTTGTTGTATTACCCTTGGAGAACCTGACTCTGTTCTGAACCCACCTGTGATATAGAGTGTTGCATAAAAGGGAGTCTGACATCTGATATATGCTGCTTGATTAAAGGGTATATATTTGTCTGTATGAACTGAGTCAAGTATTGTTCATCACTCTGAAATGCTGCGGCATATTTAAAGCATTCTTACTTTGTAGCATTTTTACACTCCTATGTAAAACTTTTGCACAGTTCTATTTAAATGTGTGTGTAGCCCATTCACTATCCCCATCTATTCCCCAACCCCTGAAGATGGCTGGACCATGATTGTAAATACATCATTGTAAATACACACCTGTACTTTGCATCTCCGCCACCTCATTGTAGATTGTAAGCTCTCACGAGCAGGGTCGTCTTATTTTGCTTTAATTATTGTATTGTTAACGTTGTTACTTAAGACTTTTGTGTTTGAAACTGTTAAACTGTAAAGCGCTGCGGAATATGTTGGCGCTATATAAATAAAGATTATTATTATTATTATTATTATTAAACAGAGCATAATAAGTGTAGGATGTAAAAACAACAAATAATGCTTACCTCCCTACTCACCTCACTGCTTTCCTGTCTCGCCACCTCAGCAGCCTGGTGTCTCTTCTTTTCATTTTCACGCCTTTTGCCCACATTATCTTCTCTTTGCTTTGCCCTGGGCCTTGGCTTCCAGCATGAGTGTAGGTCTCTGACATTACTGGGCTCAGTGCCATTATGGCTTACCTCGTGAAATCATAATGGTGTGACTTGTGCCATCCAAGTCCTATTCAGCTATGACTATGAAAAAACAATTGCATTGCCAACACCTTCTAATGGCCCCAAAAGCTGCCAAAGCACATCAAATAAGGTACAGACACCAGGAAATTGGCCTTAATTTACCCACAGTACAAATTGTAGCATGGTACTGCAGCAATCAGCCATGAATGAAGTATCATGGTCTAGGCCAGCATTTACAGCTTTCAATTAAACATCAAAATAAGACAAGGTAGGTGAGGGATCCATGTAGGCCTGCAATGCTGGGAGACCTGATACCACATACAACAGCTCAACCTGCTTTCATGCTGAGCTACACTCAGGTTGCACAAATTTCACTTTCGTAGACTACCATTGTCAGAAAAATCTAAGGATAGTAGTTAGGTCGGGGTCGCACTTGCGAGTGTGATGCGAGAAACTTGCATCAATACCCGGCACTGCCACCGGCACTCGGACCGGAGCGTGCGGCTGCATAGAAATACATTCCGCCGCATGCTCCGGTCCCGAGTGCCGACGGTAGTGCCGAGATTTGATGCGAGCTTCTCGCATTGATCTCGCAAATGTGACCCTGGCCTAAAATGGATAGTTGACTCCAATGAAGTGGAGGCCTGATGGTCTCAGAGGCCTACTGCTACAGGCAACACGAAGGAGACCCAACCAGGAGTCTACATATTTACAAAAATCAGTGGCAGACACCCACAAAGTGCCATCAATTTCACCACAGTAGTATTATAGGGACAGACAGGTCTTCCACTGCAACCAACCCAGCAAATGGACACCCAACCAGGAGTGTTCACATTTCCAAAAATTATTGGCAGAAACCACCAAAGTGGCATCAATTTCACGAGAGTAGAAATAGTATAATAGGGACCCACAGGTCTTCCACTACACCCAACCCAGCAGATGGACACCCAACCAGGAGTGTTCACATTTCCAAAAATTGTTGCTAGACACCACTAAAGTAGCATCAATTTCATGAAAATAGAAATAGTATTATAGTGACAGACAGATTTTCCACTACACCAACCCAGCAAATCGGCACCCAACCATTATACTATTTATACTGTTGTGAAACTGATGCCAATAATTTTTGGTTGACACCACTAAAGTGGCACCAATTTCATGAGAGTAGAAATAGTATAATAGAGACCGAAAGGTCTTCCACTACACCCAACCCAGCAGATGTACACCCAACCAGGAGTGTTCACATTCCCAAAAATTATTGGCAGACACCACCAAAGTGGCATCAATTTCACCACAGTATAAATACAGTGGTATAATAGGGTATAATATAATTATAATATAATGTAGTATAATAGGGACCCACAAGTCTTCCACTACACAAAAAATGAGGGCCTGACACCACCGAAGTGGCATACATTTCGCTATAGTAGAAATAGTGTAATATAGACAGACATGTCTTCCACTACAGCCAACCCAGCAGATGGAGACCAACCATGACTAGTGTTAAGCATTCCAATACTGCAAATATCGAGTATCGGCCGATATTCGCTGTATTGGAATTCCGATACCAAATTCCGATACTTTTGTGATATCTGATACAGGAATCGGAAGTTCCTATAGTGCAATGATGCACTATAATGGAGTGTGGGCGGAGAATGCATGTGTGTGTGTACGGGCGGGGTTTGTGCGTGACCGTGTGGGGGTCTGTGCAGGCCTGCCGGGGCTCTGTGCGGCATGCCGGGGCTCTGTGCGTGTGTGCTGGGGCTCTGTGCGGCGTGCCAGGGCTCTGTGCGGTGTGCCAGGGCTCTGTGCGGGCTGCCGGGGCTCTGTTTGTGTGTGCCGGGGCTCTGTGCGGCATGCCGGGGCACTGTGTGGCGTGACGGGGCTTTGTGCGGGCTGCCGGGGTCTGTGCGTGTGTCCCGGGGCTCTGTGCGGTGTGACGGGGCTCTGTGTGGGCTGCCAGGGCTCTGTGCGGGCTGCCGGGGCTCTGTACGTGTGTGCAGGCATCGTCCAATGGGACTACAAGTCCCATTGGACGATGCCTACTACAGTGACAGTGATTGACACATTAGCCAATGATGGGACAGTAGTAGTCCCATCATCCGGCTAATGTGTTGAATGAAAAAAAAAATATACATACTACATACATACTACATACATACATACAATATACATACTACATACTAGGGTTGAGCGAAACGGATCGGACAAATTCAAAAATCGCCGACTTTCAGCAAAGTCGGGTTTCATGAAACACGACCCGATCCTAGTGTGGGATCGGCCATGAGATCAGCGATCTAAGCGCAAAAGTCGCGTTTCGTATGATGCTTTCAGTGCCATTTTTCAGCCAATGAAGGAGGACGCAGAGTGTGGGCAGCGTGATGACATAGGTCTCGGTCCCCACCATCTTAGAGAAGGGCATGAGAGTGATTGGCTTGCTTTCTGCGGCGTCATAAGGGGCTATAAAGGGGCGTGCACGCAGGCCGCCATCTTACTTCTGCCGATCTTAGCATAGGGAGAGGTTGCTGCAGCTTCATCAGAAGAAGGGATATAGTTAGGGAGGGAAGATTAACCCCCAAACGTCTTGTGCTGTAGCGATTTCCACTGTCCAACACCACCATTTTTTGCAGGGACAGTGGAGGCTATATTTTTGTGCATCAGCTCTGTAGCTTATTAGACTGTCTTATAAGGCTCCCTGATAGCTGCATTGCTGTTTGCATGCTGCTGTGCAAACCAACTGCTTTTTTAAAAGCAAAAATCCTGTTGCTCCTTTCTGCACAGTTATCTTGTTTATTTGTCCACACTTTTGTGTGAAGCAGTCCTTTTTATTGCTGCCATACTTTTCCTGAGATTATTGTAGGGAGATTGAAATTGTACTACAGTCCGTGTATTTTTTGATATATCTTCCAGCCACTTTCTGCCACTTACATTGTGCTATTTTATACACTGGGCCTGAGTTTTGGTTCAGTCTCCCCCCCAAAAAAGGGAGATTTAAATTCTCAACAAGTTTATATACACATTCTACCTTGTTTTACAGTACCATATAACAGTTGTTATTTTGGTTAGATTTTCCAAAAAATGAGGAAGTCTGGTGGAAAAGCCCGTGGGCGGTGGTTGCCAGCTGGTACTGATGGTGGGGGTGGTGCATCTGGTGGTAGTGGCAAAAGCACAATAGCACCTAAGGCTGGAGGTGTTGAGTCAGCGTCATCTTAAGGCTACACAAGGCCTTGAAGGCTCCCTTATCTGGGAGTAGAAAAACAGATTTCCAGATGAGCTAACCTTCATTAAAATGAACAAATCATGGATTTCACATTATTTTGCCCCACCTCCCCATGCTGACACTTAGCTTGCCTGAAAAATGTCTTGCTTTTGGCCTACTCTTACTGACTGCTCCAATTCCTCCATTTGCAGCTGCTGAATGTCCACCATAGGCCATTTTTATACCTTCTTAAATGGGCTAACTCCCCCCACAGGGCCGTGGTCACCACCTGGCGCAAGCACCCATGCGAGTCCCGTTTGCCTGGACAGGTGGGTGTGCCCACTCTTGGGCGACGGCACTTGCACAGGGTCCCTCATAGTACAATGAAGTGTCTCTGATGGCGGTGGTGCACAACCAACGTCAGACACACCGTCGTAATATGAGGGGCCCTGTGCCAGTACCGCCACCCACAAGAGAGTGTTCCCCCCAGCCCGAACAGTGCTCTACCACTTGCAATACTTACCTCTCCCTGCTCCACCACTGTGTAGTCTGTGCTGTTAAATCCTTCAATGGCACTGCCAATACAAATTTGTTGAAATGATAGATGATAGTTAAAATATACAGGGGCCCTGGCCTACATTTAGACCAGTTAATACTTTGCGCCTACTACCACTGTGTGCCACTCTGCAGAAGAGCCCACCCCTGTACCTAGCTATGCCACCTGTTTAGTCCTGTTACCAATTTTGAACTGCATTTAGCCTACTTTATTATTTGGGCCTACTAACTGTGTCTGCTACTAATTACAGTTGTCCTCCACTGAACAAAGCAATGCCGCCCGTTTAGTCCTGTTACCAATTTTGAACTGCATTTAGCCTACTTTAGTATTTGGGCCTACTAACTGTGTCTGCCAAAAAAAACAACCAACTAGAATACTATCAGGATATACTCAGACAACCAAAGAAAACGCAATATCCTAAAAAAATACTTTATTAGTAATATCTAAAATTCTCATAAACAATAAATATACTAGAATGTATGCTACCAACATCAAACATCTGGGTTTGGGTAGGTCAGAAAAAGTTGCAGGGAGGAATAGCGTATTCCTAACACAGTCCCTATGAGGTGGCCCTATAATAGCTTTCACCTACCTAGCAGCTGAGGTTGGCACCCTAAATTGCGATATGGCGCCCCTGCTCCACGTCGGCTGTCCCTTCTTGCCCTATTAGGCCCTGTCAACTACCCACGCCCAGGTACCCCACAGACATACACACAAATTGACCAATAAGGTCACACTAACCAAAAACGTGAAAAAAAGGTGTAAAAAAAGTGAAAAAAAGTGTAACAAAACATACAAAAAATACTAAAAACAACGCTGCAGAAAAATGATGTTGCGTAGAAGTCACTAAGTTGCTTGTACCCCAAGGCTCTGTCAGCCGAAATATATACAGTGGGGCAAAAAAGTATTTAGTCAGTCAGCAATAGTGCAAGTTCCACCACTTAAAAAGATGAGAGGCGTCTGTAATTTACATCATAGGTAGACCTCAACTATGGGAGACAACCTGAGAAAAAAAAATCCAGAAAATCACATTGTCTGTTTTTTTAAAAAATGTTTTGCATATTATGGTGGAAAATAAGTATTTGGTCAGAAACAAACAATCAAGATTTCTGGCTCTCACAGACCTGTAACTTCTTCTTTAAGAGTCTCCTCTTTCCTCCACTCATTACCTGTAGTAATGGCACCTGTTTAAACTTGTTATCAGTATAAAAAGACACCTGTGCACACCCTCAAACAGTCTGACTCCAAACTCCACTATGGTGAAGACCAAAGAGCTGTCAAAGGACACCAGAAACAAAATTGTAGCCCTGCACCAGGCTGGGAAGACTGAATCTGCAATAGCCAACCAGCTTGGAGTGAAGAAATCAACAGTGGGAGCAATAATTAGAAAATGTAAGACAAACAAGACCACTGATAATCTCCCTCGATCTGGGGCTCCACGCAAAATCCCACCCCTTGGGGTCAGAATGATCACAAGAACGGTGAGCAAAAATCCCAGAAACACGCGGGGGGACCTAGTGAATGAACTGCAGAGAGCTGGGACCAATGTAACAAGGCCTACCATAAGTAACACACTACGCCACCATGGACTCAGATCCTGCAGTGCCAGACGTGTCCCACTGCTTAAGCCAGTACATGTCCGGGCCCGTCTGAAGTTTGCTAGAGAGCATTTGGATGATCCAGAGGAGTTTTAGGAGAATGTCCTATGGTCTGATGAAACCAAACTGGAACTGTTTGGTAGAAACACAACTTGTCGTGTTTGGAGGAAAAAGAATACTGAGTTGCATCCATCAAACACCATACCTACTGTAAAGCATGGTGGTGGAAACATCATGCTTTGGGCTGTTTCTCTGCAAAGGGGCCAGGACGACTGATCCGGGTACATGAAAGAATGAATGGGGCCATGTATCGTGAGATTTTGAGTGCAAACCTCCTTCAATCAGCAAGGGCATTGAAGATGAAACGTGGCTGGGTCTTTCAACATGACAATGATCCAAAGCACACCGCCAGGGCAACGAAGGAGTGGCTTCGTAAGAAGCATTTCAAGGTCCTGGAGTGGCCTAGCCAGTCTCCAGATCTCAACCCTATAGAAAACCTTTGGAGGGAGTTGAAAGTCCGTGTTGCCAAGCGAAAAGCCAAAAACATCACTGCTCTAGAGGAGATCTGCATGGAGGAATGGGCCAACATACCAACAACAGTGTGTGGCAACCTTGTGAAGACTTACAGAAAACGTTTGACCTCTGTCATTGCCAACAAAGGATATATTACAAAGTATTGAGATGAAATTTTGTTTCTGACCAAATACTTATTTTCCACCATAATATGCAAATAAAATGTTAAAAAAACAGACAATGTGATTTTCTGGATTTTTTTTTCTCAGTTTGTCTCCCATAGTTGAGGTCTACCTATGATGTAAATTACAGACGCCTCTCATCTTTTTAAGTGGTGGAACTTGCACTATTGCTGACTGACTAAATACTTTTTTGCCCCACTGTATATTGCTTGATAAAAAAGATGTTTAAAGTATAAATAATGATACCCAAGCAATATTCAAAAAATCAAAATTTGGGGTACAGTAGGGCACAGATGTATTGTGCTCATAAACACTCAGAGGTCATAAAAAGTATACCTCTAGTGTACATACCAATGTGTCACTGTTTTTATTAGCACATGACCCATATGTCATTAGAGGCAGACCTGTACACAGGACCCATGCACAGGACAAATGCCTAAACAGAGTATCTCAGATCTGAAATAACAGATATATTGGCTCACTCAAAAGGTGTTCATGTATTTGGGAAGTATATAAATTTACACCCTGGATACCATATAGATTCAGCATATGATGTAAAAAAATGAATGAAAAAAAGAAAGTTCAGCAAAAAATACAAAAATACAGATGAAAAAAATGTATGCTATATCAGATATCGAGTATAGTTTTTTTCATTTAAATTGAACCAATATACACCAGAGCCCGATATATCTGAGGCCAATCCCTCAATCCCTTCTCATTGATAAGTACTATACTCAGTCCTATACTCAGTCCTATGTGTGCTCATCAATCTGAGTGGGATACAAGTTTGCACCCTGGATACATGCATGTTCAATATCGCATATCAGGAATAAAAAATAAACAAAATATTAAACAAAACAAGAAAAAATAAAAAGAAAAAAACAAATATATGCTATATCTGGTATCACATATGGTGTCTCCCATTTACATTGGGCCAGTATATAAAAAAGCCCAACACATCTGAAAACAGCCCTTCATTTTTGTATAGATAAATACTTTGCTCAATACTATGCGGGCTTATACAGGTGATATATGAATTTACACCCTACACACCATGCAAATGTATATATGAGCCTAAAAGGAACTGAGGCCAATCCCTCATTACTTTCCTACGCATAAGTGCTATGTTCGGTCTGCCATGACAGATAGAAAAAATAACTTATCTGAGTATGTGACATAGTTCGTCCCATCTCGCCATCCCATCCCAAAAATAAGTTATTTTTTGCAGGCGCTATTCCTCCCTCCAACTTTTTCTGATCTACCCAAACCCAGATGTTTGATGTTGGTAGCATACATTCTAGTATATTTATTGTTTATGAGAATTTTAGATATTACTAATAAAGTACTTTTTTAGGATATTGCGTTTTCTTTGGTTGTCTAACTGTGTCTGCCACTCATTACAGTTGTCCTCCACTGAACAAAGAAATGCTGCCTGTTTAGTCCTGTTACCAAATTTTGAACTGCATTTAGCCTACTTTATTATTTGGGCCTATATCTGTGTTTCCTCCTCATCCTGCCCATTGCCCAGCCACTGCTAGATGAGTCTGCTGGTACATTGACCCAGACTACTACATTTCCCTTGCAATCTACACAGCCAGAATCTGACCCTGCTGAAAGTCAGGTTCCCCTTCCCGCATACTATACCACCTTATACGGGGGCAAAGAGGAAGGTGCAGATGAAAGTGCAGGTTCCTTCATCAGGTGGGGGGCATACTCGTTGGCGATGTCACTGGCACAGGGCCCCTCATAGTATGCAAAAGTGTCTCTGCCAGTGGGAGGCACCACCCGCCGTCAAACACACCGCCGTACTATGAGGGGCTATGTGCCAGTGCCAATGAGTGGGCCCCCCTGCTTGCTCTGGATCACAGCACTTGCAAAGTTGAAATACTTACCTCTCCCTGCTCCACCGCCGTGACGTATTCCGCGTTTCCTGGGCCCACGAATTCTTGAGCCAGCACTCCCCCCCACAACTTTAGCCAAATGACCCCCAGTTTTCAATGCCTAACTATTATTATAAAGTAAATTAAGATTAACAAGCTTAAGTAATAAGAATTGATGTTTTTGGTGTAGGTGTTTTCCTGTCCTCCACTCACTGCCGACTGTGATTCCCCATTAGCTTGCATTGGGTTTTGTGTTTCAAACGGCCCCGACTTTTCACAATAATCGGACGATTTCACCCGACCCGACTTTTGACAAAGTCGGGTTTCGCGAAACCCGACTCGATTTCAAAAAAGTAAAAGTCGCTCAACTCTACTACATACTACATACATACTACATACAAGCTACATACATACATACTACATACATACTACATACATACATACATACCACATACATACATACTACATACATACTACATACATACATAATAATACATACATACTACATACATACTACATGCGTACATACTACATACTACATACATACTACATACATACTACATACACACATTACATGCAATACATACAGACATACAGTACATTAAACAGAGTACATACTCACCATCACTTGTCACTTTGTCCCCCGAAGCCAGTGTCATCTGTAAAAAAATATGAAAATAACAAACAACCAATATACTCCCTGTCCGCAGAAAACCACGAGTGTCCCACGACGATCTCCCGTGGAGAACGGCAGCATCAGCTGATGCGACCGCTCTCCAGGGGCTCCAGGAACACAATGACGGGAGGAAGGTATCCTTCCGCACTGTATTCCTCTGCTGCTGTAAAAAAAAAGTCCCTAGTCTCACTTTTGGCATTGCTGTGTCAGAAATTTTCCCACGCAGCAATTGCCATAAAGTGAGACTTTGAACTATAGTAACCTCAGTGATGCACTGGAGGAGCCATTGTCTCCTGTCAGTGTGTCACTGAGGGTCCTATAGAGCAGTGACATCACCCGATGTCACTGTTCTATAGGGGAGATCATCGTGGGACACTCGTTATTAATTGGACTATGGCGGACAGGTAGTATGCGGTTTATTATTTTACGTTTTTGGCAGGCGCTGAAGTAATATGTGTGTGTTTTATTAACCCTTTATTACTATTGGATTAATAATGGTTAGGCATCTTATTGATGCCTCTCCGTTATTAACCTAGCTTAAGGTCCCCTTGCAGTAGCAAGGTGACATTAACTCGTCATTACCCCATATTCCACCACTACACAGGAGTGGGAAGAGAGGGGCTAAGTGCCAGAATTGGTGCATCTTACAGATTCGCCATTTTTGGGGCGACTGCGGACTGGTATTTGTAGCCAGGGGGGGCCAATATCCATGGCCCCTCTCTAGCCTATGAATATCAGCCCGCAGCTGTCTGTGTAGCCTTTCTTGCTACAAAATATAGGGGGAATGTATAATAGCAATGGACTTAAAACTTAACTTTTATTATCTCCAAATGAGAAACATATAAAGTGCTCACAAAAAAAACCCTAAGTGAAAAAAACGGACATGACACTACGAGACACCATACAGGGGAAAAAAGGGGAAGATAAAAATACTGATGGCAATGAAGGAATGCTCCCATAGGAGCTATCCCAGAGAGTGTATACACGTGATTCTAGACGAGTAATACAAAGCTCGATCCTGTGTCGGAAACAAAAAGAATCACCACACTAGGCTGGATGTCAATCCTTAAAATACAAGCAAAGAAATATTAGCCACAGATGCTGTATAGTACATGCCAGCGTGCAAAAGGAGGTATTGCTGAGAGAACCTCACCCCCAACCAGGTGCAGAGGGGTATACAAGAGGTATTAATGTAAACTCTAACACAGCGTGCTGTACGATATAGATGGAATAATACCCACTAAATCCTTAATTAATCCAGCAGTGTGCAATAGTCCTATCACATATTATGCTGGAATAGTGGTGGAAATGACATAAAGCAGCCTGTTGCACATCAGTATATAAATAGCAGCAAAATGAAAAAACATGTAGACAGCTCAAAGTGGCAAATAACATGCCTAGGTTCCTATATGGTGGCGGGCTAAATACCCATCTTTTGCCTCATATAACCAAGGAAACCTAAAGCAATAATGCATATGGCCACACACTTTCACCTGCAATGAGAGACCACGCACCCCCTATATAGCCTATGACAGCACCAAGGGGTTAAACATCATCATTGTTACTCTCAATATCAAGCGGTGATAAGGTTAGATCTCACCCAGTTCCCGGAAAGGCTGTACCATATCCATATGAGGTTCCAAGCGCTTTCAAAAGTGGGGAGCGGGTGGTGAGCTTCTATAGCGTCTCCCGACGCGTTTCATCCTATCACGGATTCATCAGGGGAGTGTAGACGATGGCTGCAAATAGCTGAAAGTGTGTGGCCATATGCATTATTGCTTTAGATTTCCTTGGTTATATGAGGCAAGAGATGGGTATTTAACCCGCCACCATATAGGAACCTAGGCATCTTATTTGCCACTTTGAGCTGTCTACATGTTTTTTTATTTTGCTGCTATTTATATACTGATGTGCAACAGGCTGCTTCATGTCATTTCCACCACTATTCCAGCATAATATGTGATAGGACTATTGCACACTGCTGGATTAATTAAGGATTTAGTGGGTATTATTCCATCTATATCCTGTAGAATGTAAGCCCGCAAGGGCAGGGTCCTCGCCCCTCTGTATCAGTCCGTCATTGTTAGTTTGTTTACTGTATGTGATATTTGTAACTTGTATGTAACCCCTTCTCATGTACAGCACCATGGAATCAATGGTGCTATATAAATAAATAATAATAATAATAATATCGTACAGCACGCTGTGTTAGAGTCTACATTAATACCTCTTGTATACCCCTCTGCACCTGGTTGGGGGTGAGGTTCTCTCAGCAATACCTCCTTTTGCACGCTGGCATGTACTATACAGCATCTGTGGTTAATATTTCTTTGCTTGTATTTTAAGGATTGACATCCAGCCTAGTGTGGTGATTCTTTTTGTTTCCGACACAGGATCGAGCTTTGTATTACTCGTCTAGAATCACGTGTATACACTCTCTGGGATAGCTCCTACGGGAGCATTCCTTCATTGCCATCAGTATTTTTATCTTCCCCTTTTTTCCCCTGTATGGTGTCTCGTAGTGTCATGTCCGTTTTTTTCACTTAGGGTTTTTTTTGTGAGCACTTTATATGTTTCTCATTTGGAGATAATAAAAGTTAAGTTTTAAGTCCATTGCTATTATACATTCTTCATTTCTTGTGGATTATATCCTGCTTTGTTACATTATATAAAATATAGGGGGACCCCACGTCATTTTTTGGGGGGTCCCCCTATTTTAATAGCCAGTAAAAGCTACGCAGACAGCTGTGGGCTGATATTCATAGCAGGCTACAAATATTGGCCCCTGGCCATCGGCTTTCCCCTTCTGGCGCAGAAAATTGCGCGGGAGCCCACGCCATTTTTTTCTGTTTTATTTTTTTAAATTCAATGCTCATAAAGGCCTCTTTCACACTTGTGTCAGTACGGGTCCATCACTATGCGTCGGGCCGACGTACCGACGCACGTTGTGAAATTTGTGCACAACGTGGGCAGTGGATGCAGTTTTTCAACGCATCCGCTGCCCATTCTGAAGTCCGGGGAGGAGGGGGCGAAGTTTCGGCCACGCATGCGCGGTAGAAAATGGTGGATGCGATGGACAAAAAAACCTTCACTTGAATGTTTTTTCGTGCCGACGGTCCGCCAAAACACGACGGATCCGTTGCACGACGGACGCTACGTGTGGCCATCGATCGCGATCCATCGCTAATACAAGTCTATGGGTGAAAAACACATCCTGCGAGCACAGACCCCGCCTGCACACACAGACACGCACAGTGTCCGCCCATGAACCGCCCACACAGCGCCATGGCATGCCACACAGAGCCCTGGCACACCAAACAGAGCCCGGCACACACGCACTGAGCCCTGGCACACTGCACAGAGCCCTGGCACACACGCACAGATCCCTGGCACGCTGCACAGAGCCCCGGTACGCCACACAGAGCCCCGGCACACACGCACAGAGCCCCGGCACGCCACACAGAGCCCCGGCACACCGCACAGAGCCCCGACACGCCGCACAGAGCTCCAGCACATACGCACAGAGCCCTGACACGCCGCACAGATCTCTGGCACGCCGCACACACAGAGCCCCGAGAGGCCCATAAAGATCCCCGGCAGACCCACACAGACCCCGCCTGCACACACAGACACGCACAGTGTCCGCCCATGAACCGCCCACACAGCGCCATGGCATGCCACACAGAGCCCTGGCACACCAAACAGAGCCCGGCACACATGCACTGAGCCCTGGCACACTGCACAGAGCCCTGGCACACACGCACAGATCCCTGGCACGCTGCACAGAGCCCCGGTACGCCACACAGAGCCCCGGCACACACGCACAGAACCCCGGCACGCCACACAGAGCCCCGGCACACCGCACAGAGCCCCGGCACGCCGCACAGAGCTCCAGCACATACGCACAGAGCCCTGACACGCCGCACAGATCTCTGGCACGCCGCACATCCCCCGGCACGCCGCACACACCCCTGGCACGCCGCACACACCCCCGGCACACCGCACAGAGCCTCAGCAGGCCCGCACAGAGCCCCGAGAGGCCCATAAAGATCCCCGGCAGACCCACACAGACCACGCCTGCACACACAGACACGCACAGTGTCCGCCCATGAACCGCCCACACAGCGCCATGGCATGCCACACAGAGCCCTGGCACACCGAACAGAGCCCGGCACACACGCACTGAGCCCTGGCACACTGCACAGAGCCCTGGCACACACGCACAGATCCCTGGCACGCTGCACAGAGCCCCGGTATGACACACAGAGCCCCGGCACACACGCACAGAGCCCCGGCACGCCACACAGAGCCCCGGTACACCACACAGAGCCCCGACACGCCGCACAGAGCTCCAGCACATACGCACAGAGCCCTGACACGCCGCACAGATCTCTGGCACGCCGCACATCCCCCGGCACACCGCACACACCCCTGGCATGCCGCACACACCCCCGGCACACCGCACAGAGCCCCAGCAGGCCCGCACAGATCCCCGAGAGGCCCATAAAGATCCCCGGCAGACCCACACAGACCCCGCCTGCACACACAGACACGCACAGTGTCCACCCATGCACCGCCTACACTCTTCCCCCCTCCGGAAAAGGATGTAGAAGGACAGAAAGGGCTTATTTACATTCCGATATTTGTGTCCCATTGACTTGCATTGATATCGGGTATTGGTATCGGCGATATCCGATATTTTTTGGATATCGGCCGATCCAATCCAATACTGATACTTCTGGATATCGGAAGGTATCGCTCAACACTAACCATGACTGTTTACATTTCCACAAATTTGTGTTAACATCTGCAGCAACAGCAGGCACAAAAGCCACACTAAGGATATCAAAAAGTACAGTAACGTGAGATTAATGCAGCATGCTAAAAAATGCAACATTGTCTACTATGTACAGTTTGTGATTGGGTGCAAAAGTCCTCGGAGATCCATGATGGTATACACTTTCAGGAGACAGCCAGCTGTGTTTATCCATCAGGACATCACCAGTAGTGCTGAAGACATGTTCTGAGAGAAGGCTGGCTGCCGGTCATGATAAAACCTCCAAGGCATGTGAGGCGAGCTTAGGCCACTCATCCATTTTGGAAGACCAAAATGTGAAATGGTCCAAATCCTCCCTAATGGTATTTATATTCAATTTTAGATACTCCTGCACCATCCTCTCCATTTGTTCACCACATATAAGACTTGGAATCTGTTGTGCTGGTGCATGAGCTGGTCTAAAAAAAGTGTCAATGGATTCACAGGAATTGCTTCTTCCAGTTACACTACTGCTGCTGCTAAATAATAATATTAATCTTTATTTTGATATATCGCTAACATATTCCACAACGCTTTACAGTTTGCACACATTATCATTGCTGTCCCTGATGTGGCTCACAATCTAGATTCCCTATCAGTATGTCTTCAGAATGTAGGAGGAAACCCATGCAAACACGGGGAGAGCATACAAACTCCTTGCAGATGTTGTCCTTGGTGGGGTTTGAACCCAGGACTCCAGTGCTGCAATGCTAACCACTGAGCCATCGTGCTGCTACTAATGTTTTGGCGTTGACGAATTGATGTGCTGTAGGTTGGAAGTTTAAAGCTGCGATACACACTGTGTGCTTCACTGCTGTCTTGGTGAAAACCTCTTTTAATTAGGGTTGTGTAAAAGCAGGTTTTATTGCACATATAAATGTTCAGACATGTAGTAGTCAAATTATTGCACTTTTTATCTCTACTCCGTTTTTTTGTAAAGTCTCCAGATTACAAGACTTGGCTCATCCTTTGCATGGTCAAAAAAGACCCAAGCTTGGCAACCTTTGACACCACTGCAAGCTGCAGACCCACAGACGCTGCTCGTCACAGCCACAGTTGTGACTGAGGATGCATCTTTCATCATTTCTGCATCACTACATATCTGCAATGTGCAATGCAATGCAAGCTTCTCCTCCTTTGTCCCCTGATGACTTACTAAGCTGTGTGCCTCTGTGTTCATGCCAACTCAGATCTACCACCTCATAGTCATCATCCTCTGTGTTATTACATTCCTCGCCCTATGAGTTGCCCTCCTCCTCTTCTTGACCTGACAGCACAGTACATTCTGTGTAAGCTTCAGATATCTCAGTCTCATCAGGATTACGTCCCCCCAGGGACTAACATCTAGTGACAAGGGTCTGGATGCTGTTTGGACCCTTCTTCATCTTGCCCCAGATCTAAGCTAATTAAATTTTGGAAATCGGTGCAGATTTCCTGCTCTTGCCTCTGTGAAGCTTTTGAGTAAACTCCTGATGACCATGGAATAGAATGTGTGAACAGCTCTTCATACTCACCTATCTGTGGTTCTGTACGGTCAGTTGTATGGTTGGAGAGTTGTGACATGGGGGAAGCAAGGATAATTTGGGTACCACTTCTGTGGACTGTACTGGATGCGATGTAGAGGTGGAGGAGGAGTAAGAGAGGCCACTTGAAGCTGCTCTGGCCATCCTCTCGAGCACATGATCTTTCTGGGCCTCATCAACAAGGCATACCACTGTGCATCTGTCAAAGAAAGGTAGTGGAGTAGCCCATCCAGTAACAGAAGTTGTCAGTGGCTTTTGTATAGGATGTAACTTTGTTGGTTCACTAGTGCTTTCACAAACATTACCACTTACCCCACGTACACCTTCAACACCAAGCCTAATCCCCCTTCCACCACGACCTCACTTTTTCCCAGTCATATTGCTCAGTTAGTGTGGTAGTAGCATAGTATTAGCAACATAAATTATATTTTAAACTCTGCACCAGCTCTGTAAACAGCTGAATTTAAGCAGCAGTAAATGACAAAGTGAAATATGACGTGCTTAATTGCACTAATCACAGAAGAAATAATTATTTGAGAGTGGATGAGACCTGTATGACAAAGAAGATATGCTTTAAACAATTTTAAAACTTTAATAACACAAGAATTTTGGGGGGATTTGTGGCTAAGGCCTCTATAACAGACTACAGGTGCTTCTCACAAAATTACAACATCAGTTCTACAATACAAAACGTGAATTGCATATATTATATAGAGTCATTACAAACAGAGTGATCTATTTCAAGTTTTTATTTCTGGTAATGTTGATGATTATGGCTTACAGTCAATGAAATCCCAAAAGTCATTATCTTAGTAAATTAGAAAAAATATTTTAAAATCTGAAATGTTGGTCTACTGAAATGTATGTTCAATACTTGGTCGGGGCTCCTTTTGCATCAATTGCTGCATCAATGCAGCGTGACATGGAGGCAATCAGCCTGTGGCACTGCTGAGTTGTTATGAAAACCTGTATATTCTTTGTAATACTTACACCAGCTCCAGTGTCTTCTATGTGATAGTAGCTGGTGGATGTAAAGTTCATAGGAGACATTAGGACTGGTGTATATATGTGTCTCTTATGTGACATTTGCTTATTTCACTTGAAAAAGATACCGAATGGCATTGAAATGTTTGTGAATAAAAAGTATTTTCCTCATAATTTCTGAAGAATTTATTCACTCCAGCAGTTCAGCCCACCTACGTGTTCATCCAACTGGATCCAATATTTCCTAAGTGATGTATAAACCCCAGCCCCAGTATCTCCTATGGGATGTAAATACACTAGTTCCTGTGACTCCTATGTGATGTTTAAACACCAGGAAATGTATCTCCTATGTGATGTATGTATATACACCAGTCCCACTGCCTCCTATTATATACATCAGCCTCTATGTCTCCAATGTGATACATAAATTGTAGTCTCAGTGTCTCCTATGTGATGTAAGTAGCAGACCTATCACTGTTTGAGCTCTATAAACAATATGTGACCAGTGGTAAACTTCCGACTTCAAAAAGACATACATTTTTAAATCCATTTGTGTTTCAAACAACTCACTTCTGCAATCAGTTGTTTATAAAACTTACTGTAAAGAGTCAACTGATTTTCAGACTGATGCATCTGGAAAAGCAGTTGCGAGTAGCAACATCACCTAACATCACACATCTCACAAAAGAAAAGCAATTCAAGCCATAACATTAGGGGTAAATCATTTACATGTTTGGCAAAATATAGCTGCATAATTTTCTGACTGACTGACGGCCGACACTAAAATGCATCTTAGGCTACTATCACATTTACGTCTTTTGAAATCCGTTACAATGCGTCGTTGTTGGAAAAAATCGCATCCTGCAAAGTTGCCCCCAGGATGCGTTTTTTCACATAGACTTGTATTACCGACGCATCGTGATGTATGGACACACGTTCCATACATCGTGCACTGGATGCGTCGGCATTTGGCGGACCATCGTAGCGAAAAAACGTTCAAGGGAATGTTTTTTTGTACGTCGTGTCCTGCATTTTAAACTGCGTATGCACGGACGTAACTCCACCCCCTCCTCCTTGGGAGTTGACTATGGGCAGCGGACGCATTGAAACACTGCGTCTGCTGCCCACTTTCTGCAAAATATCACCAATGTCCGTCGGTACGTCGTGCCGACGCATAGCGACAGCCGCGTACCGACAGAGGTGTGAAAGAAGCCTAATAGAGCTGGCTGTCAATCAGTGCCAGAGCAGGGTTACAGCTGCTGCTCACTATTTACGAAGTGGTGACTGAAGCAGTGCCAGCCATGCCTCTATTTCTGAAATCAGGCTACCGGGAGGAATAATGTTAATTTTCTCCCAGCTGCTGAGCTTTTAGCCTAGTGTCTGGGCAGCTTTGGGACACTATTAGGCCGGCGTCACACTCGGCGTTAGGCCGGCGTCACACTCGGCGTAAGACATTACGGAACGTATTATACGTCCGTAATACGCGCGTAATACGCCAAAATGTCTCCGTAATCTATTTCCGTAGTTAATGCATAGCCTAGGTGTGGTCGCGTATTTTGCGCATGTACTGTTCCGTGTGTATTCCGTATGTGATCCATATGGCGTTTTTTTCACGCACCATCACAAAATGGACATTTAACGGTTTTCAGGCCTGCAAATCATTAAAACCATCATTAACCACACTCTTTAAGCCCTCTACAACAGGTGGACCCCTCCCATCTGCCCTATATGTTCTCTAGCATATTTTGGCTGTGTTACTTTGACCTTACAAACATGTCTGACCATGTGTATTTAAGCACAACTCAGCAGGTGTTGCTTCACTGGGTGTTGTCTCGTCGCTTTGGCCAGCCATATCCGGTAAATGTAGATCCGCGAAGGAGGAGACGAAGATTGTGGGTGCATCCTCTATTGACCCAACGCCAGAGTAAAGGACATTTCCAGAGACTATATTCTGCTTTGAGGGCACATCCAGACAAATTTTACCTGTATACTCGCATGTCCATCAGGACTTTTGACATGTTGATGGAGATCTTACGTCCTGGACTCACCTATCAGGACACCTGGATGAGAAAAGCCATCTCTGCTGAGGAGCGCCTGCTCCTAACCTTATGATATGTATTTGGACCTTTTTTTTTGTGGTGTTTGACAATGTGTTGTGTCCTACTATGTTTCAGTTACTTTACTTGGACATGAAGCCACAAGCACATCCAAAAAAATGTTGGTAATATTAGAGTATAGCAATGATGTGAAATGACCCTTTTTGTTTTGTAAATAATGTCCGAAAAAATGAAATATACACTTGTGCTTCTTCATGTTTTGCTATTCCTCATGTTAATTTTTTTATTTATTTTTTTCTTGTTTTTCAGCTTCCTGTCCACAGGCTTGTCCTATGCGGGTCTACACCTGGAGTTTCTTATTGGCCGGTCGACAATTTCAGGCATTGTTAGGACCACCTGTTCCCAAATATGACTGAAACTTCATGAAGTTGTGATGCCTGAACCAAAACAGGAGGATTGGCTCAAAATCGCCACTGGATTCAAAAATACTTGTGACTTCCCTAACTGCATTGGAGCTGTGGATGGGAAACACATCAGGGTGCGTAAGCTGCCAAACTCTGGTTCCCAATTCTACAATTACAAACAGTTTTTCTCTGTAGTTCTGTTAGCAGGTGCTGACAGCAACTACAGGTTTATAATTGTAGACATTGGGGCCTATGGGCGAACTGGAGACTCTAGGGTCTTCAATTCGTCCATAATGGGTCGGCGGCTACGTGACAACCAGTTGAACCTACCACCACCACAACAACTCCCAGGCTCCAATGCGGAAGCAGTGCCTTTTGTTTTGGTTGGAGATGAGGCCTTCCAACTGATGAGGCACGTCATGAGGCCTTACTCCAGGCGCAATCTTGACCACCGGCGAAGGGTGTTTAATTTGAGACTTGCCAAGGCACGGAGACTGGTTGAGTGCGCCTTTGGTATTCTTGTTGCCAAATGGCGGGTTCTTCAGTCTGCCATTCAGCTGAGTGAGGATTCAATCAATGAAGTGATCAAAGCCTGTGTAATTCTACATAATTTCACCAGAATACATGATTGTTCCTCTCCAAATTTTGTAGATCACGTCATGACCATTCATAGTAGGCCTACCCCATATGTCCCTCCTCTGCGTCGTCCACTTTCTGGACTTAAAGTTCGTGATGTGTTCACAAATTATTTTTTGAGTCCTCAAGGTGCCACTCCCTGGCAAGACTATGTAATTTTGCATGTGTAATTAGTTAAATATATAAATTTTGGCTTAACCAATTTTGCAAATATGTCTGTTGTGTTTAATTATTTCACATATGGTTCTGAGCACATCATGTGTGTGTGATGTAATAAGAATGAACAGAGTGCATCCATACTTTGATTGTTATTAACGAAGATTTTACTAATGTTAATTTTTTGAAGATTTTGTTATTGTTTTGGCATAACAAATCTTTAGAAAGTAAATTCCACATTTTTTTGTGGCCATAAAAAGTAGCAACAACATCCACATCCCATATTGCTATTTACGCACAAGCAAACACAAGATTGTGTAGCCAAATCAAAACTCAAACATAAAAAAAATGGTTTAAATAAAAATATTAAATAAAAAACAACAAAAAATAAAAAAAGATTACTAGTCCTGGTAGGTAGGTGCTGGAGAAGTGGATTGTTCTGGGTCAGCATCAGGTGGCCTTTGTAGGGCAAATTGTCCAGCAGCCTGTGCGGATGTGATAGTGGCCTGAGGGACATTCTGCCTGCTAAGATGCTGCCCACTTTGAAGAGTGGGGCCAGTATTTTGTAGATAACCCAGATGTTGCTGGCCATATGGGCGGGAATCATACCCTAACCCAAAATGACCATATTGTCCAAACCCAGGTTGGGACCAGCCTCCAGCACTGGGTGTGGACAAGTGGCCATATTGGGATGGGTGCTGATATCCTGCCATATGGTGCTGAGGTTGCCATTGTGGGTTAGTTGTGGGTTGGGGTTGAGGTGTTGGCTGACGTGGAGGGGGTGCTTCAGATCCTTGTTGAGCATGCAGGCCTTGAAATCTCTGAGGCCGGAGAATATTTTCTGGTGGCATCTGCCACTGTTCAATCATCTGCAAGAGATTGTATGGGTTATTAGGGGGGGTGCATGCGTCAATAAGGATCTGAAAACACCCTCTCAAACGCAGCCTCAACTCCCGCTCTATGGAGCGTAAATACTGGGCAAGGCTCCATGTAAATCCCTCCTCCCCATCATCTTCTCGAACCCGGGCCAAATAGTTCATGACCCCAGCATCCACGTTTCTCCTGCTTTGGAGAAGCTCTCTCCTGCGTTGTGCATGCTGGGGTCTGACTGCAGCCTGTGGGGATCAGTCCAGGGCAACAGTTGGGCTGCTGCTATTTCCAGGGTCATCCTGGCTAGGTGCTGGTGCTGCTGCTGCAGATGAGGCTGCAGATGAGAACTGTGGGGCCTCTGGGTTTTGTTCTGCTGCAGCTGGAGCTGGCTGGCCAGATGAGGAGGATCCAGGAGGGATGGAGCCTGAGGGAGCAGCAGATGGACCAGCCACCTCTTCACCTTCACCAACTGGGTCAATGACCAGTTCTGAGTCAGACCCTGTCTCCCTGTCAGTGAGGTTAGACTGAGTTCTGCAAAAGATAAATTTTTGGAGTTACAATGTTATTTGGACTCATCTCTCCAAATTCAAAAATTAAACCAGTTTGCCATGTTTTTACTTACGGCCTGAGGTCCATGCTGGGGTTCAGAAAGGTTAGGCGGTCGTAATAAACGTATTTACGTTTTTTAGGAGTTGCCCCGGCTCCACTTCTCTCCCGCTGTTGCCTCTCCCTCCTATACTGGTCACGGATACTCCGCCACCTTGTTGTAACCTCTTCCACTGAAACAACAAAAATTACACACATTGCTTAGCCCATTATATGCAGAGTGCTCACACAAGGTGTAATTGACTACACAGATTTACGTGTAGCATAGAAATAGGCATTTGTGGATCACATTAAGCAATAAATTTGAAAAAAACACAATTATGAAGCAAGGCCACAAGGACAGAGTACGCTAACCTCTCTCCCAGAAAGCACAATTACTGGGAAACAGTGTTAGTAAGGGACACCTGTTAAAAACATTACTGAAATCCGTTTATCATGTACAACACCATGTATCTACTGGTGTGCTTTCTATTACTTTCTGGATTATTTAATAAATTCATGTTTAGAAATTCTAAGTAGTAAGGGCCTGCTGTTTAACAAGAACATTACATTGGTAACATGGGTGTACTTACTTATTTGTCGCTGGGCTGCACGTGGCTGCTGGTCATACTGTGGGAAGAGGGACCCACACACGCTCCTCCATGCTGTCTGTTTTACTGCCCTGTTGGCATAGTTGTGGTCTCTTTGGTCCCAGATTTCTGGCCTTTCCTGGATCAAAATGATCAGCATGTCCACATTGATGATGTTAGCCATGATGATTATCACTCCGTGGAGGCGTGCAGCAGACTTCCGGGTTCACTGTCTGGCTTTTTCAGCTAATTAGCATGTCTCACCTGCCTGATTGAGGCCTTTGGACAGTTCAGGACATCTGCTAGTGAGTTGCGTATTTCTCGCAAGTCACACGCATGGTCCGTATGCATTCCGTATTATACGCTCTCCCATAGACTTGCATTGGCGTATTTTTTGCGCTATACGCTGACAAACGCAGCATGCTGCGATTTTGTGCGGCCGTATAACGACGTATATTACGGATCCGTAATATACGGCTGATAGGACTAGACCCATTGAGAATCATTGTGCCGTACGTTTTGCGAGTTTTACGGACGTAGTTTCTGCGCTCTTACGTCCGTAAAACTCGCAAGTGTGACGCCGGCCTTAACCTGCAGATTAACCCCATATCTGCAGGTTTTAACACTTTATTGTGTGTGATTGTGAGAGTAGTTATTCTTTGCACTGTATCTAGTTTTTTCTTAAGGAGAGTTTGTGTGATTATTACAATTTTAAACATGTTACAATAGTATCATAAAAATTTAAGAGCAGGGTCTAAAAAGAAAACTGAACGTTCTTATTTACTAAGGCACAAATTGTGCATTACAGCTTGCAATTCCAAAGGGCAAATCGTGATAAAATCCCTTTTGGAAGAGAATTACCCAGAAATATATTCCAGTAATTTAGCAAATCTTTAAACCACTCATTACACTATTAATGAGAAAAGTATGTCTGAGTGTGGGCTATATGACTTTCTACGACACCTATAAATGGAATTGAAAAAAAAGAACAAATTATGATCAAGGTTACCTTAAACATTAATTGTAATAACCACTTAGCACCTTTTCTAGTATGTCAATGAGGATTATCACACTTTCACTAAGTAATAATAATTCTTGACCCTTAAATACTCCTTGTTAAAGATTAGTAAAAGGCTGTATTTAAAGTCATGTTCACATATGCAGTGTGAAGAAAATGCAATATATAATGCACTGATGATTAGGAAATATAATTTGAAAGCACTTTCACTTTCTTAACTATTTAGCATCCATTGTTGCTTTAATTAGCTTTGTTGAAAATGCAAAAAAAATTGGAACTGGAGCTTTCATAAATCCAACAAAGCTATTTTATAAATGTCAATTATTGTTCCAACATAAATGTATTCAACCCTGGATCAATAAATTGTTAAGATTACCCATAAAAGAAGTGGAATATTCAGCACTCATCCAGCAAAGACAAATATCCTTTGTAGAGCTAGGAAGAGGGAACATAAAGCTACTTTCACACATGAGGTTTTTTCATTCCGGCCGGTTACGGCTATTTTGAAGAAAAACGGAACCGGCGAAAATAAAGACTGGAACCGTTTTTTTCCCATTGACTTGTATTAGCGCCAGATTGCGCCGCATGGCGCAGCTTTCCTTCCATTTTTTTCCGGTTCCGGCGAAAATTTCGATTCCGGAGTCTGGAAAAAAGTAATGTTTTTTGTCTGCGGCGAAAAAGCCGGAAGGGCCGGATCCGGTTCTTTTGGCTTTTCGCTACAATGCATGTCTATGGACACCGGAAGGCGCTGGATCTGGAAAACGCTGATCCGGCGGCCTGATCTGGTTTTTTAATCTGAGCATGCTCAGAACCAATTGGCCTGCCCCAGGACACATATATAAAACAATGCCATTGAGGCCCTGGCATACTGCCTGAGAGCCCACACCCTGCCTGCCAGCAAGAGCCTGCCTGCTAGCAGGCCTGCTTGCAAAGAGCCTACCCTAACAGCCAGAGAGCCTGCTTGCCAGCAGAAAGCCTGCCAGCCTGAGAGCCTAGCCAGCCAACCACAGAGCCGAGCCTGCCAGCCTGAGAGCCTAGCCAGCTAGACACAGCTGAGCCTGCCAACCTGACAGCCTAGCCAGCCAGACACAGAGCCGAGCCTGCCAGCCTGAGAGCCTAGCCAGCCAGACACAGAGCCGAGCCTGCCAGCCAGCTATCAGCCATGTCTTCTTCTGGGAACCCTCCCCTGCGTTGGCAGCATACTGAGGTAAATATATATTTTTTTGATAGAATTTTTCTCTCTCTCTCGCTCTCTCTCGCTCTCTCACTCTCTCTCGCTCTCTCTTTCTCGCTCTCTCTTTCTCGCTGTATCTCTCTCGCGCTCTCTCTGTGTCTATATATATTAATATATTTCTCAATATTTCATTTTTGTAGGAAGCTGCTGCAGCAGCAGAAGAGGTGCTTCCAGAAGATGACCAAAGGGGTGGAGAGAGACCTGGAGTGGGATCACAATTGGTATGTTTCTTTCATGCATCGCGGAACCACAAGCCACACATTACACCCAACACATAAAAGCAAAAGATCCTGACAGAAAGAACACTGCACACAACACATAGAAACAGATCATTAGAGACATCACACAACATAAACAGAATGATCATTATAGATATCAAAATGTACACAACACATAAAAAGGCTAACTACAAGCACTTAATTTTTATGTTATTTTTCTTCTAGAGTTCGGATTCTGGTGCTCGATCCAGAGGTCCTCCGAGTGGCTCCCAGGTTCGTTGGCGTGAGAGTGTGGGCGGCCGTCATCGTGTAAGCAGCTTTTTGTTTTATTTTCCTTATGCTGTTTTGAATCTAATTTTATTTTTTTTTACCTTTTTTATAACAGGCTTCACAGCGTGCTCCTGATTCAGACGGTGAGGAGGTTGGCCTCAATATTGGCCTCCTCCTCGATCTGATCCGAGACAGGGAGCCACTGTGGAACATGGGTGACCGCCGCCATGCTGATGTCATAGTGACCCGTCGACTCTGGGAGCAAGTCTGCGAACAGCTGGTAGACAACTGGGAGAACCTCGATGTTCGGGACCAGAATCAAGCATGTACTGTAAGTATACACAGTTCAGTTATGTTGATGGATTCAAAGTATTGTATCTTAACCAATTTGTGTTTCTCCTTTTTTAACAGGTGAGAGGATTGTCAAGAGGTGGCGGTCGATCAGGGATCGCTTTAAGAAGGAGTTCAACAAAGAGATGCGGGCCCCGAGTGGTTCTGGAAGACACAGGAGCAGATACAAATATGCCCAAGCCCTGTTGTTCCTCAGGTCAACGATGGTGACCCAAAGGTAAATATTACCCACCACATGGAATAACCAAAGTTTTCCATGTCTAACCCTCTTTTCCTCTTTAAGCCAGGGCCATGCAATATCAGTATATTAATTATATTTTTTTTCTCTTTGTTTCCCAGCACAGTCGGGAGCACTTGGGAGCCTGAAGCTGAGTTGAACCCTTCTGAGGCGATCCCTCAGGAGTCCGCCACTGAGGGACACTTCGACAGTCCTGGCCCTTCTGCACCTTCCCACTTTGCATCTTCCCAGCCTTCCAACACATCTGATCCCTCGGTCCCATCCACCGGTGCTGGAGCATCCTGGCTGGTTTCATTGCATGAATCTGCTGGGGAGGATGTAGCTTTTCCTCTACCCCACCCCTCTGCTGCTGCCACCTCTAGCACACCTGTGGCATTGGGGAGGCAGCGGCAGAGGGGTCAGGTACAGAGCTATGCGCCCGAGTTCTTGCACCTGAATGCATCCTTCCAGAACTGTCTCAAAGTTTTGTCCATGCAAATGGCTGCAGGTTTTAATTTAATAACTAAAAGCATTCTCGAGTTGCATACACTTCTGCTACGGATACATTCAGAGAAAAGTCTGTCACCGAACCACACTATTTTCCGATCGGTACTTGAGCGCATGGATAAGCTATCTTCTCATCAGCAGATGCAAGTAATGGAATCATGCCAGTCTGCTCTAGCGCTCGTGACCTCCCAAGCCACCATACCTGCCCCCCCTCCTGCACCTACCCCCACGTCAGCCATTGTCCGTGTCAACTCTCCATTTGGCGATCAAAATCCCAAAAGCGCACTCCACCATTCTCCGTGTGCATGTGAGGTGGTAGTTAACCCCTTCCCGACCCATGACGCCATGTAGGCGTCATGAAAGTCGGTGCCAATCCGACCCATGATGCCTATGTGGCATTATGGAAAGATCGCGTCCCTGCAGATCCGGTGAAAGGGTTAACTCCCATTTCACCCGATCTGCAGGGACAGGGGGAGTGCTAGTTTAGCCCAGGGGGGGTGGCTTCACCCCCCCCCGCGGCTACGATCGCTCTGATTGGCTGTTGAAAGTGAAACTGCCAATCAGAGCGATTTGTAATATTTCACCTATTATAACTGGTGAAATATTACAATCCAGCCATGGCCGATGCTGCAATACCATCGGTCATGGCTGGAAACACTAATGTGCCCCCACCCCATCCCACCGATCGCCCCCCCAGCCCTCCGATCTGTCCCGTACACTGCTCCGGCTCCCCTCCATCCTGTGCTCCGCTCCCCCCGTGCTGTTGTCCGCTCCCCCCGTGCTCCAATCACCCCCCCATGCTCCAATCACCCCCCTGCACTCCGATCCACCCCCGTGCTCCGTTCCACCCCCCCGTGCTCCGTTCCACCCCGCGTGCTCTGTTCCACCTCCCCGTGCTCCGTTCCACCCCTCCCGCGCTCCGATCCACCCCCCATGCTCCGATCCCCCCCTGTGCTCCCCCCCACCCCATCATACTTACCGATCCTGCCGGGGTCCGTCTGTCTTCTCCCTGGGCCCCGCCATCTTCCAAAATGGCGGGCGCATACGCAGTGCGCCCGCCGAATCTGCCGGCCAGCAGATTCGTTCCAAAGTGCATTTTGATCACTGAGATATAATCTATCACAGTGATCAAAATAAAAAAAAATAATAAATGACCCCCCCTTTGTCACCCCCATAGGTAGGGACAATAAAAAAATAAAGAATTTTTTTTTTCCACTAATGTTAGAATAGGGTTAGGGTTAGGGCTAGGGTTAGGGGTAGGGTTAGGGTTAGGGCTAGGGTTAGGGCTAGCGTTAGGGTTAGGGCTAGGGTTAGGGTTAGGGTTAGGGCTAGGGTTAGGGTTAGGGCTAGGGTTAGGGCTAGGGTTAGGGTTAGGGTTTCGGTATGTGCACACGTATTCTGGTCCTCTGCGGATTTTTCCGCTGCGGATTTGATAAATTCGCAGTGCTTAACCGCTGCGGATTTATGGCGGATTTACCGCGTTTTTTCTGCACATTTCACTGCGGTTTTACAACTGCGATTTTCTATTTGAGCAGTTGTAAAACCGCTGCGGAATCCGCACAAAGAAGTGACATGCTGCGGAATGTAAACCGCTGCGTTCCCATGCAGTTTTTCCGCAGCATTTGTACAGCGATTTTTGTTTCCCATAGGTTTACATTGAACTGTAAACTCATGGGAAACTGCTGCGGATCCGCAGCGTTTTCCACAGCGTGTGCACATACCTTTAGAATTAGGCTATGTGCACACGGTGCGGATTTGGCTGCGGATCCGCAGCGGATTGGCCGCTGCGGATTCGCAGCAGTGTTCCATCAGCTTTACAGTACCATGTAAACCTATGGAAAACCAAATCCGCTGTGCCCATGGTGCGGAAAATACCGCGCGGAAACGCTGCGTTGTATTTTCCGCAGCATGTCAATTCTTTGTGCGGATTCCGCAGCGTTTTACACCTGTTCCTCAATAGGAATCCGCAGGTGAAATCCGCACAAAAAACACTGGAAATCCGCGGAAAATCCGCAGGTAAAACGCAGTGCCTTTTACCCGCGGATTTTTCAAAAATGATGCTGAAAAATCTCACACGAATCCGCAACGTGGGCACATAGCCTTAGGGTTAGGGTTGGAATTAGGGTTGTGGTTAGGGTTAGGGGTGTGTTGGGGTTAGGGTTGTGGTTAGGGGTGTGTTGGGGTTAGGGATGTGATTAGGGTTATGGCTACAGTTGGGATTAGGGTTAGTGGTGTGGGGGGGTTAGTGTTGGAGGTAGAATTGAGGGGTTTCCACTGTTTAGGCACATCAGGGGTCTCCAAACGCAACATGGCGCCACCATTGATTCCAGCCAATCTCGTATTCAAAAAGTCAAATGGTGCTCCCTCAATTCCGAGCCCCGACGTGTGCCCAAACAGTGGTTTACCCCCACATATGGGGTACCAGCATACTCAGGATAAACTGCGCAATAATTACTGGGGTCCAATTTCTCCTGTTACCCTTGTGAAAATAAAAAATGCTTGCCAAAACATCATTTTTGAGGAAAGAAAAATGATTTTTCATTTTCACGGCTCTGCGTTGTAAACGTCTGTGAAGCACTTCGGGGTTCAAAGTGCTCACCACATATCTAGATAAGTTCCTTGGGGGGTCTAGTTTCTAAAATGTGGTCACTTGTGGGGGGTTTCTACTGTTTAGGCACACCAGGGGCTCTGCAAACGCAACATGACGCCTGCAGACCATTCCATCAAAGTCTGCATTTCAAAAGTCACTACTTCCCTTCTGAGCCCCGACGTGTGCCCAAACAGTGGTTTACCCCCACATATGGGGTACCAGCATACTCAGGATAAACTGCGCAACAATTACTGGGGTCCAATTTCTCCTGTTACCCTTGTGAAAATAAAAAAATGTTTGCCAAAACATCATTTTTGAGGAAAGAAAAATGATTTTTCATTTTCACGGCTCTGCGTTGTAAACGTCTGTGAAGCACTTGGGGGTTCAAAGTGCTCACCACATATCTAGATAAGTTCCATGGGGGGTCTAGTTTCTAAAATGTGGTCACTTGTGGGGGGTTTCTACTGTTTAGGCACACCAGGGGCTCTGCAAACGCAACGTGACGTCTGCTGACCATTCCATCAAAGTCTTTTTCATTCAAAAAGTCAAATGGCGCTCCTTCCCTTCCAAGCCCCGACGTGTGCCCAAACAGTGGTTTACCTCCACACATGGGGTATCAGCGTACTCAGGAGAAACTGGACAACAACTCTTGGAGTCCAATTTCTCCTGTTACCCTTGGGAAAATTAAAAAATTCTGGGCTAAATAATTATTTTTGAGGAAAGAAAACGTATTTATTATTTTCACGGCTCTGCATTATAAACTTCTGTGAAGCACTTGGGGGTTCAAAGTGCTCACCACACATCTAGATAAGTTCCTTTCGGGGTCTAGTTTCCAAAATGGGGTCACTTGTGGGGGGTTTCTACTGTTTAGCCACATCAGGGGCTCTGCAAACGCAACGTGACGCCCACAGAGCTTTCCATCAAAGTCTGCATTTCAAAACGTCACTACTTCACTTCCGAGCCCCGGCATGTGCCCAAACAGTGGTTTACCCCCACATATGGGGTATCAGCATACTCAGGAGAAACTGGACAACAACTTTTGGGGTCAAATTTCTCCTGTTACCCTTGGGAAAATAAAAAATTGCAGGCTAAAAGATCATTTTTGAGAAAATATTTTTTTTTTTCATGGCTCTGCGTTATAAACTTCTGTGAAGCACTTGGGGGTTCAAAGTCCTCACCACACATCTAGATTAGTTCCTTTGGGGGTCTAGTTTCCAAAATGGGGTCATTTCTGGGGGATCTCCAATGTTTAGGCACACAGGGGCTCTCCAAACGTGACATGGTGTCTGCTAATGATTGGAGCTAATTTTCCATTTAAAAAGCCAAATGGCATGCCTTCCCTTCCGAGCCCTGCCGTGCGCCCAAACAGTGGTTTACCCCAACATATGGGGTATGAGCGTACTCAGGACAAACTGAACAACAACATTTGGGGTCCAAATTCTCCTATTACCCTTGGCAAAATAGGAAATTCCAGGCTAAAAAATCATTTTTGAGGAAAGAAAAATTATTTTTTATTTTCATGGCTCTGATTTATAAACTTCTGTGAAGCACCTGGGGGTTTAAAGTGCTCAATATGCATCTAGATAAGTTCCTTGGGGGGTCTAGTTTCCAAAATGGGGTCACTTGTGGGGGAGCTCCAATGTTTAGGCACACAGGGGCTCTCCAAACGCGACATGGTGTCCGCTAACAATTGGAGCTAATTTTCCAATCAAAAAGTCAAATGGCGCGCCTTCCCTTCCGAGCCCTGCCATGTGCCCAAACAGTGGTGTACCCCCACATATGAGGTATCGGCGTACTCAGGAGAAATAGCCCAACAAATTTTATGATCCATTTTATCCTATTGCCCATGTGAAAATGAAAAAAATTGAGGCGAAAAGAATTTTTTTGTGAAAAAAAAGTACTTTTTCATTTTTACAGATCAATTTGTGAAGCACCTGAGGGTTTAAAGTGCTCACTAGGCATCTAGATAGTTCCTTGGGGGGTCTAGTTTCCAAAATGGGGTCACTTGTGGGGGAGCGCCAATGTTTAGGCACACAGGGGCTCTCCAAACGCGACATGGTGTCCGCTAATGATGGAGATAATTTTTCATTCAAAAAGTCAAATGGCGCTCCTTCCCTTCCGAGCCTTACCATGTGCCCAACCAGTGGTTTACCCCCACATGTGAGGTATTGGTGTACTCAGGAGAAATTGCCCAACAAATTTTAGGATCCATTTTATCCTGTTGCCCATGTGAAAATGAAAAAATTGAGGCTAAAAGAATTTTTTTGTGAAAAAAAAGTACTTTTTCATTTTTACAGATTAATTTGTGAAGCACCTGGGGGTTCAAAGTGCTCACTATGCATCTAGATAAGTTCCTTGGGGCGTCTAGTTTCCAAAATAGGGTCACTTGTGGGGGAGCTCCAATTTTTAGGCACACGGGGGCTCTCCAAACATGACATGGTGTCCGCTAAAGAGTGGAGCCAATTTTTCATTCAAAAAGTCAAATGGCGCTCCTTCCCTTCCAAGCCCTGCCGTGCGCCCAAACAGTGGTTTACCCCCACATATGAGGTATCAGCGTACTCACGACAAATTGTACAACAAGTTTCTTGGTTCAGTTTCTCCTTTTACCATTGGGAAAATAAAAAAATTGTTGCTAAAATATAATTTTTGTGGCTGAAAAGTTAAATGTTCATTTTTTCCTTCCATGTTGCTTCTGCTGCTGTGAAGCACCTGAAGGGTTAATAAACTTCTTGAATGTGGTTTTGAGTACCATGAGGGGTGCAGTTTTTAGAATGGTTTCACTTTTCGGTATTTTCAGCCATATAGACCCCTCAAACTGACTTCAAATGTGAGGTGGTCCCTAAAAAAAATGGTTTTGTAAATTTCGTTGTAAAAATGAGAAATCGCTGGTCAAATTATAACTTCCTAGCAAAAAAAAATTTTGTTTCCAAAATTGTGCTGATGTAAAGTAGACGTGTGGGAAATGTTATTTATTAACTATTTTGTGTCACATAACTCTCTGGTTTAACAGAATACAAATTCAAAATGTGAAAATTGCGAAATTTTCAAAATTTTTGCCAAATTTCCATTTTTATCACAAATAAACGCAGAATTTATTGACCTAAATTTACCACTATCATGAAGCCCAATATGTCGCGAAAAAACAATCTCAGAACCGCTAGGATCCGTTGAAGCGTTCCTGAGTTATTACCTCATAAAGGGACACTGGTCAGAATTGCAAAAAACGGCAAGGTCTTTAAGGTCAAAATAGGCTGGGTCATGAAGGGGTTAAAAATTCTTTTAGTTTGCGCTAATCCTCTGCTGGAGTGCGGTTTCAACATGTGATAGTTGGAAGGCTTCATCCCCAACACAAACAAAAGGAAATGGTGTCCCAGAGGTTTGAGGCAGTGGTCTTGGGGGGGAATTGAAAGGTGCTTCCAGACACATGACGCCCCATTGCAGACAGTTTGAAAACTTGGTACTCATTTGAGCGGCCATACGCCCCAATACATACTGCTACAAATTTGTACTCTGCATCTGCAATGGCCATCAGCACAATGGAAAAGTATTTACATTCTTTGCAGGTTAATGAATTGCCTGTAAGGCCAAATATTTAACCCCAGACCAAATATTTCCTCCCCCACTTAGGCTTAGTTCAGACGCAGCGTTTTTGAAGCATTTTTCAGCTTTAACATTGCTTTCAACCACTACAAATGCATTCACTGGGAAATGTCATTGTAACATTTAACAACCCTAGCTGGCCATGTGGTGTGTGACACATAAGCAGACACATCTTGTTTCATTTGTGAAGGAGGGACTCTTAACCCCTTTACCCCCAAGGGTGGTTTGCACGTTAATGACCGGGCCAATTTTTACAATTCTGACCACTGTCCCTTTATGAGGTTATAACTCTGGAACGCTGCAACGGATCCCAGTGAATCTGACATTGTTTTCTCATGACATATTGTTCTTCATGACAATGGTAAAAATTCTTTGATAGTACCTGCGTTTATTTGTGAAAAAAACGGAAATTTGGCGAAAATTATGAAAATTTTGCAATTTTCCAACTTTGAATTTTTATGCAATTAAATCACAGAGATATGTCACACAAAATACTTAATATGTAACATTTCCCACATGTCTACTTTACATCAGCACAATTTTGGAACCAAATTTTTTTTTTGTTAGGGAGTTATAAGGGTGAAAAGTTGACCAGCAATTTCTCATTTCTACAACACCATTTTTTTTTTAGGGACCACATCTCATTTGAAGTCATTTTGAGGGGTCTATATGATAGAAAATACCCAGGTGTGACACCATTCTAAAAACTACACCCCTCACGGTGCTCAAAACCACATTCAAGAAGTTTATTAACCCTTCTGGTGCTTCACAGGAATTTTTTGAATGTTTAAATAAAAATGAACATTTAACTTTTTTTCACAAAAAATTTAATTCAGCTCCAATTTGTTTTATTTTACCAAGGGTAACAGGAGAAAATGGACCCCAGACATTATTGTACAATTTGTCCTGAGTACGCCAATATCCTACATGTGGAGGTAAACCACTGTTTGGGCGCATGGCACAGCTCGGAAGCGAAGGAGCGCCATTTGACTTTTCAATGCAAAATTGACTGGAATTGAGATGGGACGCCATGTTGCGTTTGGAGAGCCCCTGATGTGCCTAAACATTGAAACTCCCCACAAGTGACACCATTTTGGAAAGTAGACCCCCTAAGGAACTTACCTAGAGGTGTGGTGAGCACTTTGACCCACCAAGTGCTTCACAGAAGTTTATAATGTAGAACCGTAAAAATAAAAAATCATATTTTTTCACAAAAATTATCTTTTCGCCCCCAATTTTTTATTTTTCCAAGGGTAAGAGAAGAAATTGGACCCCAAAAGTTGTTGTACAATTTGTCCTGAGTACGCTGATACCCCATATGTTGGGGTAAACCACTGTTTGGGCGGATGGGAGAGCTCGGAAAGGAAGGAGCGCCGTTTGACTTTTCAATGCAAAATTGACAGGAATTGAGATGAGAAGCCATGTTGCGTTTGCAGAGCCCCTAATGTACCTAAATAGTAGAAACCCCTCACAAGTGACACCATTTTGGAAAGTAGACCCCCTAAGGAACTTATCTAGATGTGTGGTGAGCGCTTTGACCCACCAAGGGCTTCACAGACGTTTATTATGGAGAGCCGTAAAAATAAAACAAAAATTATTTCCCACAAAAATAATTTTTTAGCCCCCAGTTTTGTATTTTTCCGAGGGTAACAGGAGAAATTGGACCCCAAAATTTGTTGTCCAATTTGTCCTGAGTGCGCTGATACCCCATATGTGGGGGGAAACCACTGTTTGGGCGCATGGGAGGGCTCGGAAGGGAAGGAGTGCCATTTGAATGCAGACTTAGATGGAATGGTCTGCAGGTGTCACATTGCGTTTGCAGAGCCCCTAATGTACCTAAACAGTAGAAACCCCCCACAAGTGACACCATTTTGGAAAGTAGACCCCCTTAGGAACTTATCTAGATGTGTGGTGAGCGCTTTGACCCACCAAGGGCTTCACAGAAGTTTGTAATGGAGAGCCGTAAAAATAAAACAAAAATTTTTTCCCACAAAAATTATTTTTTAGCCCCCAGTTTTGATTTTCCCGAGGGTAACAGGAGAAATTGGACAACAAAATTTGTTGTCCAATTTGTCCTGAGTGCGCTGATACCCCATATGTGGGGGGGAACCACTGTTTGGGCACATCGGAGGGCTCGGAAGGGAAGGAGCTCCATTTGGAATGCAGACTTAGATGGAATGGTCTGCAGGTGTCACATTGCATTTGCAGAGCCCCTAATGTACCTAAACAGTAGAAACCCCCCACAAGTGACACCATTTTGGAAACTAGACCCCCTAAGGAACTCATCTAGATGTGTTGTGAGAGCTTTTAACCCCCAAGTTTTTCACTACAGTTTGTAATGCAGAGCCGTGAAAATTAAAAAAAATCTTTCCCCCAAAAATTATATTTTAGCCCCCAGTTTTGTATTTTACCGAGGGTAAGAGGAGAAATTCGACCCCAAAAGTTGTTGTCCAATTTGTCCTGAGTACGCTGATACCCCATATGTTGAGGGGAACCACCGTTTGGGCACATGGAAGGGCTCGGAAGGGAAGGAGTGCCATTTGGAATGCAGACTTAGATGGAATGGTCTGCAGGCGTCACATTGCGTTTGCAGAACCCCTAATGTACCTAAACAGTAGAAACCCCCCACAAGTGACCCCAAATTGGAAACTAGACCCCCAGGGAACTTATCTAGATGTGTTGTGAGAACTTTGAACCCCCAAGTGTTTCACTACAGTTTATAACGCAGAGCTGTAAAAATAAAAAATCTTTTTTTTCCCTCAAAAATTATTTTTTAGCCCCCAGTTTTGTATTTTCCCAAGGGTAACAGGAGAAATTGGACCCCAGCAGTTGTTGTCCTATTTATCCTGACTACGCTGATGCCCCATATGTTGGGGTAAAACCCTGTTTGGGCACACGGGAGAGCTCGGAAGGGAAGAAGCACTGTTTTACTTTTTCAACACAGAATTGGTTGGAATTGAGATGGGACGCCATGTCGCGTTTGGAGAGCCCCTGATGTGCCTAAACAGTGGAAACCCCCAAATTATAACTGACACCCTAATCCAAACACACCCCTAACCCTAATTCCAACGGTAACCCTAACCACACCTCTAACCCTGACACATCCCTAACCCTAATCCCAACCCTATTCCCAACTGTAAATGTAATCTAAACCCTAACTGTAACTTTAGCCCCAACCCAAACTGTAGCCCTAGCCCTAACCCTAGCCCTAACCCTAGCCCTAACCATAACCCTAGCCCTAACCCTATCCCTAACCCTAGCCCTAGCCCTAACCCTAGCCCTAACCCTAACCCTAGCCCTAACCCTAGCCCTAACCCTAGCCCTAGCCCTAACCCCAGCCCTAACCCTAACCCTAGCCCTAACCCTAACCCTAGCCCTAACCCTAACCCTAGCCCTAACCCTAGCCCTAGCCCTAATGGGAAAATGGAAATAAATACATTTTTTTAATTTTTCCCTAACTAAGGGGGTGATGAAGGGGGGTTTGATTTACTTTTATAGTGGGTTTTTTAGCGGATTTTTATGATTGGCAGCCGTCACACACTGAAAGACGCTTTTTATTGCAAAAAATATTTTTTGCGTTACCACATTTTGAGAGCTATAATTTTTCCATATTTTGGTCCACATAGTCATGTGAGGTCTTGTTTTTTGCGGGACGAGTTGACGTTTTTATTGGTAACATTTTCGAGCACATGACATTTTTTGATCGCTATTCATGAATTCCTTTTGGGGGAGGCATTTATACCGTTCCGCGTTTGGTAAAATTGATAAAGCAGTTTTATTCTTCGGGTCAGTACGATTACAGCGACACCTCATTTATATCATTTTTTTATGTTTTGGCGCTTTTATACGATAAAAACTATTTTATAGAAAAAAATAATTATTTTTGCATCGCTTTATTCTCAGGACTATAACTTTTTTATTTTTTTGCTGATGATGCTGTATTGCGGCTCATTTTTTGCGGGACAAGATGACGCTTTCAGCGGTATCATGTTTATTTATATGTGTCTTTTTGATCGCGTGTTATTCCACTTTTTGTTCAGCGGTATGATAATAAAGTGTTGTTTTTTGCCTCGTTTTTTTTTTTTTTCTTACGGTGTTTACTGAAGGAGTTAACTAGTGGGCCAGTTTTATAGGTCGAGCCGTTACGGACGCGGCAATACTAAATATATGTACTTTTATTGTTTTTTTTTATTTATTTAGATAAAGAAATGTATTTATGGGAATAATATATATTTTTTTTCATTATTTAGGAATATTTTTTTTTATTTTTTTTTACACATTTGGAAAAAAAATTTTTTTACTTTTTTTCTTTGTCCCAGGGAGGGGACATCACAGATCGGTGATCTGACAGTGTGCACAGCACTCTGTCAGATCACTGATCTCACTTAGAGCAGTACAGCCTTCACAGTGCCTGCTCTGAGCAGGCTCTGTTAAGCCACCTCCCTCCCTGCAGGACCCGGATCCGCGGCCATCTTGGATCCGGGCCTGGAGCAGGCAGGGAGGGAGGTAAGACCCTCGCAGCAACGCGATCACATCGCGTTGCTGCGGGGGGCTCAGGGAAGCCCGCAGGGAGCCTATATCTATATCACTATATCTTTGGAATGTGGGAGGAAACCGGAGTACCCAGAGGAAACCCATGCAAACACAGGGAGAACATACAAACTTCTTGCAGATGTTGTCTAAGGTCGGATTAGAACCCAGGACTATTTCTCAAGATTGTGTCACTATGAGCATTGTCTGTCACATCTGTAAATGTTTTACAAGAAATCCAGCTATGTGATTGTCTGAGTACATTCGGTATACAGTATTTTAATCTGGATTCCAAATCACCATTTGCATATTCGCTATTTGTACATTTGAGGCAGCCAAAGTTATAGTTCTCAAGGAGAGAATCTAATATAGCCGACAAAGAAATATTTGTAATCAACTACTGAGCCAAACTAACAGCATTGCTTTATCAAATTTATAAGAGGAAAATTGTGTTTGATGTGAGCAACCAGGCAACACAAAAAGGAGCTTTTCAAGTGAGCTCTTTAAGGTACACAAATGTTATGAAGTCTTTGCCAACAAGGATGTGGTTTCACCAATGGGGGGTACCTTTTTTTAAAATATACTATTGCCATCACAGCCCCCTTGCTCAAAATTCTGGGGCCTATAAAAGTACAGAACACGTTCACCCAGGTCATGTAATCGGAGACATTGTAGGAAACAGAGTAAAGAAGTAGGCCCAATGTAGCAGTGTCGTTCTCTGAGACTTGTAATGGAGGGCATGAGCTGACAAACAATTCCCCAATGTGGGGTCCTTTTTTACTAAATAAAATAGTGCTATCACAGCCCCCTTGCCCAAAATTCTACATACAGAGCACATTCACCCTGGTGATCTAGTGGCAGTTAAAAGACACATTGCAGGAGACAGAGTTAAGAAGTAGGCCCAATGTAATGTACTGCCCAATTCTCTAATGTGGGGTCCTATTTTTACTAAATAAAATAGTGCCATCACAGCCCCCTTGCCCAAAATTCACCATACAGAGCACGTTCACCCTGGTGATCTAGTGGCAGTTAAAGGACACATTGTAGGAGACAGCGTTAAGAAGTCGGCCCAATATAATGTAATGCCCAATTCCCCAATGGGTGATCCTTTTTAAACTAAATAAAATAGTGCCATCACAGCCCCCTTGCCCAAAATTCACCGGCCGATAACAGTGCAGAGCACGTTCACCTTGGTCATCCAGTAGTTCTGGATGATGAGGATGAGGATAAGGAGGAGAATAAGAACAAACAGACCATTTCTGGAAGCGTATACCCATGTGTGGTTCTGAAGAGGTACATAAGAATACACCTCCCCAAAACAGAGAATTTATTTGAGGGTATGTTTCGCTGTTTTCACTTGGTGGTGTATAGAAGTCTTTCCCAAACCAGGCCTTGTGAATTTTTATAAGAGTCAGCCTGTCAGCATTTTCAGTTGACAAGCGGATGCGCTTATCTGTTATAATTCCACCAGTGGCACTAAAAACCCGCTCTGACAGAACACTATCAGCAGGGCAGGCCAGGATGTCCAAGGCGTAGAGAGCCAGTTAATGCCACATGTCCAGCTTGGATACCCAATAATTAAAAAGCACAGAGGAATCACAGAGGACATTTGTACGATCTGCAAGCTACTCCCTCACCATCTTCCCAAACATTGCAATTTTTGTGACAGCACCCCTTGCCTCTGTGCCATCATGATGGGAGGGTCTGAGAAAACTGTCCCAGAACTGTGCCATTGTTCTCCTTCCTAAGCTGGATTGTGTTTCTGTCTCTCTCGCTTGGACTCCTTGGTTGTACAACAAACTCTGACGTCTGTTGCCAGCATTTTCACATGGGAACATTCTAAGTACTTCAGCTACAAGGGCCCTCTGGTACTGCAACATTTTAGTACACCTCTCTGCCTCTGGCAGAAGAGATTGAAAGTTCTCTTTTGTAGCATGGGTCTAAAAGTGTCACCAACCAGTAATGAGTGTCACCCAAAATTTTTATAATGTGAGGGTCACGTAAAACGCAGCGCAGCCTAAAGTCAGCCATGCGTGCCAGACTGCTAACAGTCAAGAATTTCGTGTCCTCACCAATAGGATGGCTGACCATGCTGTCCCCCTCATCCTCATCCTCCTCCTCCCTGTCCTCAGGCCATCCACGCTGAACAGACGGTATGACAGCTGTGCATGTATTACTGTCTATAGCGCATGAAAGTAGCTCCTGTTCTTCCACCTCCTCCTCCTCATTGCCTACAAATCCACGCTGAGAAGACATGAGGCTGGACTGAGTGTAATCCCCCTGTAGAGCAGACAGGTTTTCAGAATGCTGAGAAGTGGGATCGTGAAGCTAATTGTGTATGACGTGAGCAACCAGGAAACACAAAAAGGAGCTTTTCAAGTGAGCTCTTTAAGGTACACAAATGTTATGAAGTCTTTGCCAACAAGGATGTGGTTTCACCAATGGGGGCTACCTTTCTTAAAATATACTATTGCCATCACAGCCCCCTTTCTCAAAATTCTGGGGCCTATAAAAGAACAGAACACGTTCACCAGGTCATGTCGTCGGAGACATTGCAGGAAACAGAGTAAAGAAGTAGGCCCAATGTAGCGGTGTAGTTCTCTGAGACTTGTAATGGAGGGCATGAGCTGACAAACAATTCCCCAATGTGGGGTCCTTTTTTACTAAATAAAATAGTGCTATCACAGCCCCCTAGCCCAAAATTCTACATACAGAGCACGTTCACTCTGGTGATCTAGTGGCAGTTAAAAGACACATTGCAGGAGACAGAGTTGAGAAGTAGGCCCAAGGTGGGGAACCATGAAGTTAAGCACATGGGCCAAGCAAGGTACATGTATGAGCTCACCTTGCCTCAGAGCTGCCACTAGGTTACGGTCATAGTCAGACATGACCTTGCCAGGCTGTAGGTTCAGCGCTGTCATCCAAACATTTCACTGCTCTTTCAGAGCTGTCCACAACTCTTCTGCATTGTGCGGTTTGTCACTTATGCAGATTAGCTTCAGCACAGCCTGTTGTTGCTTGGCTGAGGCAGTGCTGCTGTGCTTCCAGCTTCTGACTGATGTGTTGATTTCAGAGATGGAGGATGAAGAGGAGGAGGAAGAGGTGCAGGAGCTGTAGACTGTGGGGGCAACCCTGATTGACGTAGAGCCAGCATCCCAAGGTCTGACTGGGTCCCAGCTTCCACTATGTTAACCCTGTGTGCCATCAGTGAGATGTACCATCCCTACCCAAAAGCACTTGTCCACGTGTCTGTGGTTAGTTGGACTTTCCCTGTAACAGCATTGTTGAGGGCACGGTAATGTTGTGGGACACATGCTGGTGTAATGCCGGTATGGCACTCCGGGAGAAATAGTGAAGACTGGTGACCGAGTACCTTGGGACGGCCGACGCCATCAGTTTGCGGAAAGATTTCAACTCAACAAGCCTAAAAGGCAACATTGCAAGCAAAAGAGAAATATTAGAATTTAGGACTATGGCCTGTGGGGCATTGGGTGGGTATTTCCGCATGCGTTCCAAAGACTGGGGTATAGACAGCTGAAGGCTGTATTTGGACAAGGACGTGGATAGGCTTGTTGATGGTGCTGCTTGACTGTGGGCAACAACGGGTGCAGGGCTAGAGGCATCTTCACATGCATGGTGTAATGGGGATTGTCTTCTACTTAAACAGTGGAAGAAGCAGTGGTGTGACCTGCAGACAGTCGTCATGGAGCCTGGGGTTCGGCCCACAAAGTTGGGTGCTTTGCTGCCATGTGCCTGATTATGCTGCTGGGGGTCAGGCTGGTTGATTTGCTACCCTTGCTGATGCAGGCATGGCAGGGGCTGCAAATGGCCTGTTTTGGGTTATCAGCAGAGTCTTTTAAAAAATAACCAGACTCGTGAAGATCTAACAGTTGGAATGGCAACTTCACTCATCTTGGTGTTACGGGAAACGGATACATGCCTTCTGTCTGTGGCCACCACACTGCTTCTTCCTGCCTGTTTGGGAGATATGTCTCCTTCCCCTTGTGTGCTGCTGCCCTTGCTTTGCATGTCCTTCTGCCAGGTTGGGTCAGTCACATAGTCATCCACCACTTTGTCTTCCATATCAGCACCCGGCTCCTCCTCCTGACTTTCTGGCAGTTGTGTCTCATCATCGTCCACCTCTTCTGACACTTTCCCACCATCAAATTCGTGTGACCGGGGCTGGTCAAAGCTTTGGGCATCTCTACATGCGATCTCAGCTGTCACCACTTCAAGTTGACCGGCCAAGAGTCCGGAATCTTGAAATGGAAAACTGAACAGCTCTTCAGCGTGTCCAAGTGTGGGACCAGTTGGAAGGAGGATCAGGGTGAGGAATATCTGGGCCACACTCACGGCTACTCAGACTTGAATGTGTGGAAGACATGGTGGTGGTGGCAAAGTGACTGGAAGCATTATCCACAATCCAACCAACAATCGTTTCACACTGCTCTGGTTTCAATAGTGGTGTGCTGCGGTCCCCTAGAAACTGGGATAGGAAGATCGAGTGAGAAGATTCTTTGTTGTGGCCCACTTTCACCTTGGCCACGGCCTCGTCCTCTGCATGCACCATCAGCATCACGTCCACTTTCTCATCCCTTGTCCTTTGCCTTGCCCATTTTAAATGGACTACTGCACTATTTCAAAAGCTCAACACAAATGTATTTATTAGGAGCGAAATAATATCTGATCAATATGCATGCAAATCTACAGTTTTTCAAACACAAACACCATGCAGGCCTGAGCCTGACATAACAGACTGTATTCTATTTATTGGGCATTTTTGTGAATTTAATTCATACAAAATAGGGCTGTATATAAGTCCAGTAACAGACAGAAGAAACAGTGGCAATACGGCCTACAATGCCCAAACTTGGAGCACGCAGATATATGAGGCCTGTCACGGAAATGCCACACTGCCAAAAATGTGGCCTGTTTTTTTTAAATGCAAAATAGTGCTGTATATAATTAGAATAACAGACAGCAAGAAAAGTGGTAAACCAGCCAACAATGCCCAACCTTTGAGCATGTAGATATACTGTATGAGGCCTGTCACAGAAATACCACACTGCCAAATACGAGTCCTGTTTTTGTTAAAATGCAAATAAGTGCTGTATATAATTAGAGTAACAGACCACAAAAAAAGTGGTAAACCGGCGTACAATGCCCAAACATGGAGCACACAGATATATGAGGCCTGTCACAGAAATACCACACTGCCAAATATATGGCCTTTTTTTTTTAATGCAAAATAGAGCTGTATATAAGTTGAGTAACAGACAGGAAAAAGGTGGTAAACCGGTCTACAATGCCCAAACTGGGAGCAAGTAGAAACACGAGGCCTGTCACGAAAATACCACACTGCCAAATATGTGGCCTGTTTTTTTTTAAATGCAAAATAGTGCTGTATATAATTAGAGGAACAGAC